>NW_016812402.1:1916304-1971033 GCF_001698545.2 Rhinopithecus bieti | reverse complement strand
AAAAAAAAAAAAAAAAAAAAAAAAAAAAGAATTCATTAGCATTGAAAATGAACCTATAAATGTAGAGGCTGCCATGAGCCCTGAACTCTCAGCTGTGAAGGTCTTTAGGTTAAAGACTTGAATACCTTTGAGTTTCAGAAAAATGCATCTTTCAGTTAAACATTGCTTTGGGTAACAAATAAGTCTCCTTTTCCGTTTAAATATAATGTAGGACAACAGTTTTTAAAGTTTTGGAGACTAGGACACTGCACAAGTCTTCCTTTCATCTAAGTCACCACTTACAGGGGCTCTAGCAAAGACCAAAGCAAATACTGTGTTTATTCTGTTCAATGCTGTGTCACTGATGTTGTTTCCTTAGAAGAAGTTCAGATTTCGTGTATCTGATTCAATCTCCGTCAGGACGATTTTCATCCTTTAAGAGTTAAGTCATTGTGGGTTGATGATGGTGATGGTGAGTGCAATGCGTATAGGCAGTGCCAGATATAGACAGGTCACTTCTGTGTGCCTACCCCTTTGGGGTTCCGCACTCAAGCCCTGACATAGCTGCTGACGTGGGGGTAGGCAGCACGGAAGTGGAGGAAAGGGAGATGCACGAAGCAAAGCAATCGCCTTTCACTGAGGCTGGAGGGTTGGGGGTGGAGAAAGTTGGACTGCTATCACTGTGCAGGAGAAAAGCTAAGCAAAGGTGGAACCCTAGAATGCAACCTAGGAGGAAAGGGAAGGAGCAACATTTCTTCCAAATAGCACTGTCCAACAGAACTTTCTGCAGTGATGGAAATGTGCTATATTTGCACAGTCCCAGCATGGCTATAAAATGTGGCCATTTACATTTTAGTTAATTAATTATAATCATAATTAAAACTGAGGTTTCTTGTGTGTGTTTTGCTTTTTTCTTTTTTACTACTAGTCTGTTGCACTAATCACCTTTCAAGTGCTTCATTCCAAGATGTGGCTAATGTCTATCATACTGGACAGCACTCAAAACATTTTCTTCATCATAGAAAGTTCTACTGCACGGTGATGCTTAGAGGCCAGGATTTTGGTAAAGAAATGAGCCCAGAAACCCAGCTTTTCCAAGTTGTAGTCAGAACCTCATCTGTCCAAAAGCAAGTAATAGAATGAAAATTATATGTACATCATTGAGTCCTTATGATAATCAAAATGAGTTAATCTATAGAATGTATTTAATTCAATGCTTTGCATACTATAAATGTGTGAAAAATATTAATCCTAATTAGTATTAATAGTCTTTTACCTTAAAAATATTGGGGAATGACAAAGATTTTTTCCTTGGCCAAACTTTAGTCAGGTTCCTGAAACTTCTCCTAAGACCATGTGTGTATTTCTTTGTAAATTCCAGTTTATCAAAGAACCCAGTGGAATCAGTTTGGCAATAACCTCCCTCCCCACTGACAACTGATCACCCAAGGGTCCCCCATCCTCCACTGTCCTCCGGGTGATATCCAATCACCTGGGCCTGTCTTTAGTGATAATCCTGTTAGGTCGATTTAACTAGAGTGCCATATCCTGTTTCTTGGCTATAAATTCCCGTTTTCCTCTGCTGTATTCAGAGTGGAGCCCCATCTCTCTACCCTACTGCAAGCCTTCATTGTAGTGGCCCCTCTATCTGTCTCAATGGTCCTGAATAGTCTTCTTTACCATGCTGTAACAAGTGTCATTGAATATTCTTTTTCTTTAACAGGGACATGGCATTAATGGTACATCATTATTAGTTATGTAACCTTTCGCTGATGTGGTCAGCTGATCTGGTACCTCCACATGCATTAATAGTTGTATTCTAACTCTCTCCCTTCCTCTTCTTCCCTGCTCAGAATTGAGGACTATTTGTACTATTCTGGCCTGGAGGCACAGCATATTTTGTCAAATCCCTAGCATCTGTAGCCAATAAATAACAAGTGTGTTAACTAAAATCCTATTGCACCATGGTTCAGTGGAATTAATTTTCAGATAGGATTCTGAGAAGCCTGACACCTTAGGGTACATCCATTATGAAAGGAATTGTTTGTTCCTGTTATTTGGTCAAACAAGAATATGTGGACTCAGTAGAGAAAAACGGGAACATTGGCTACAGATAAGTAATATTTGGGGTGTCCAGGTCAAAATAGAAGCTACTGGAAGGTTGGGGGTTGAAGATGAAACCTTAAGGCTTTTGCCTAAACAGAATTTGAAATTTTATTCTCATGACTAGTTAAGATTTTAGGAATAACTACAAACAGCATAAATAAGATGCAAGTATTTTATGTAGTCAATTATACAGATTAGGGCGATACATGGAAAAGGAAATAATGAAATTCTTCCTTAGACTCCAATAAACAAATTTTTGAAGAACTGCCTTCTCAAACTCCTGTTCAACTGACTTCTTTAATAACATCGTGTCCTGTGGGCTCGCTGCTTCCTTCCTTCCTTCCTTCCTTCCTTCCTTCCTTCCTTCCTTCCTTTCTTCCTTCCTTCCTCCCACCCTTCCTTCCTCCCACCCTTCCTTCCTTCCTTTCCCCCTCTTTCTTCTTTCTTCCTTTGTTTCTTTCCTCTCACTCTTTCCCTCCCTTCCTTCCTTCTTTCCTTCCTTCCTTCTTTCCTTTTCTCTGGCTTGCTTTTTATTCCTTCCTGCTTTCCTTCCTTCCTTCCTTCCTTCCTTCCTTCCTTCCTTCCTTCCTTCCTTCCTTCCTTCCTTTCTTTCTTTCTTTCTTTCTTTCTTTCTTTCTTTCTTTCTTTCTTCTTTCCTTCCTTCTTTCTTTGCTCTTCCTTCCTTTCTTTCTTTCTTTCTTTCTTGCTTGCTTGCTTGCTTACTTGCTTCTGAGACAGAGCCTCACTCTGTCACCCAGATTGGAGTGCAGTGGCATCGTCACAGTTCACTGCAGCCTTGATTAGCTAGGTTCAGGTGATCGTCCCACCTCAGCCTCCTGAGTAGCTGGGACTACAGCCGCCCACCACCACGCCCAGTTAGTTTTTGTATTTTTTGTAGAGACAGAGTTTTGCCATGTTGCCCAGGCTGGCCTCAAACTTGTGGGCTCAAGTGATCCTCCTGCCTTGGCCTACCAAAGTGCTGGGACTACAGCCGTGAGCCACCATACCCAGCCTACAGTCCACTTTCTTTATCATCTTTTTTGGTTCCTCTTTCACCAGTCCACTCTTTTCTATGAGCATTTTCTTAGAATTTAGCCCCTATTTCCATTGTCCTTTCTTAATGTTTATCTCCATCCCAGCCCCATGACTGTAGCTAACACCTGCTGTCAACGGCAGTGCCTTTCCAGTTCTGACCTCCCTCTGAACTCCAATTCTTGTTGCCAGATAGCCAGTGAATATTTTCACTTGCATTCTCCCTACACCATCACTTCAGATTTTAACATATCAGGAACTCAAGTCATCACTACAATCTGCTCTTAGATTCCAACAACTCTCTTCTCCAATGTCACTTAGTCTCTGGTGTTAACATTCTCTCATTTACTATGACTCAAAGCTATGTCATCATTTTAACCCATTTGTCTTTCTGGAGTCATGGTATAACTGAAAGGCATTGAATTTGAAATCAGAAAACCAAAGTAAAAAATCTCATTTCTGCCACTTCTTACCAAGACAAACTAAGCAAATTTCTTTTTTCTTTTTTTGAGACAGAGTCTTGCTCTATTGCCCAGTCTGGAGTGCAGTGGTGCAATCTCTGCTCAGTGCAAGCTCCGCCTCCCGGGTTCACGCCATTCTCCTGCCTCAGCCTCCTGAGTAGCTGGGACTACAGGCGCCCACCACCACGCCTGGCTAATTTTTTTTTTTTTTTTTTTGTATTTTTAGTAGAGATGGGGTTTCACCGTGTTAGCCAGGGTGGTCTCCATCTCCTGACCTCATGATCCGCCTGCCTCAGTCTCCCGAAGTGCTGGGATTACAGGAGTGAGCCACTGTGCCTGGTCGCAAATTTAACATCCCACCTCTCGAGCATCAGATTTCTTATCTATAAAATAAAATCACCAGTACTATTCAAAAACCATGGATTGAGGCTGGGTATGGTGGCTCATGCCTGTAATCCAACATTTTGGGAGGCTAAGACCAGAGGATCACTTGAGGCCAGGAGTTCTAGACCAGCCTGGGCAACATACTGAGACCTTCTCTCTACAAAAAAAATTTTAAAAATTAGCTAGACATGGTGGTGAGCACCTGTAACCCTAGCTACTTGGGAGGCCAAGGTGGGCAGATCTCTTGAGCCCAGGAGTTCAAGGCTGTGATCGTGCCAGGGCACTCCAGCTTGAGCGACAGAACTAGACCCAGTCTTTAAAAATAGAAAATAACAAATAAAGGATTGAGCAGCTACATAACCCAGTCTCTGTGCTAATTATGTTACACCCCCAAGGTCTGCGCTACTGATACCTTAGGCTTGACAATTCTTTTTTGTGGGGCTGCCTTGTGCATTGTAGAACATTTAGCAGCATCTTTTGTGTTTGCCCATTAGGTGCCAATAGTAATGCCCTAGTTGTGACAATCAAAATTTTTTTCAGATATTGCCAAATATCTCCACTAAGTTAGGTTGTGCAAACTTTTATGTTATTATTTTCTGAAATATGTGTTTGGTTTTATTGTTTTGTTTCTCCAAATTAAGTGTTCTAATAATATTTAATTTTCATAATATTAAGAGCAACTCTTTGGAGGGAGGGTTGTGAGGAAATTTATTGATATTTTTAGTTCCTGTACTATCCCAGGGGGGATAGTGCCTTTCTCTCTGTGTGCTTTGAGGATTACATGAGATGACAAATACGAGAGTGGCTGGCATAGCCTGACCCAGGTCACTGTTTGCAGAATGTGAATGTCTACTCATTCATGAAGCTCTGTGAAGGTGAGGTGTTCTCTGAAGATCACAGGTAGAAGACTATTTTTACAAAAACATTCAATTTAGATTATATTATTATGAATTATTATTATATGCTAACAAATATTATTTTTGAATTTAAACATCAATAAAGCAAATTTCTTCTGTTATATTTTCTTTTTTTTTTTTTTTTTGAGATAGAGTCTTGCTGTGTCCCACAGGCTGGAGTGAAGTGGTGTGATCTCGGCTCATGGCAACTGCCGTCTCCTGGACTCAAGTGATTCTCGTGCCTCAGCCTCCTGAGTAACTGGGACTACAGGCAAGCACCACCACACCCGGATAATCTTTGTATTTTTAGTAGAGATAGGGTTTCACCATGTTGGCCAGGCTGGTCTTGAACACCTGGCCTCAAGAGATCTGCCCACCTTGGCCTCCCAAAGTTCTGGGATTACAGACGTGAGCCATGGTGTCTGGCCTGTTATATATTCTTAATAGTTTTATCTCCCTATCTATTGTCACTGATCTCCAGACTCATCTTCCCTCATGCATGGCTCACTAGAACTGCTATACTTCCATTACTTTAGCCTCTTTCCCTACCCAACTATACAGTTAATTTCTTGACACTGTGCCTTATATTCTTTCTACTGGAAACTCTGGCCATTCCTATTCCCCATATTTACTTCATCGAAATGGGACTCATTTGCCTGTTGGTTGGCCAAAGTCCTCTTCCAACAGCCTCCTATCTACCCTTCATTATCATGTTTCTTAACACTAACGGGTACCCTCTGTCACACCCTCATTCTTGTTCTGTGAAGTCGCCATGCACATTCCTACCCCTGTTCTTTCACCCATACTCTTTCCCATGTCTGGGCTGCCCCTTCCTCTCTGTCTTCTGCCTATGGAGATCTAACAGCATCATTGAAGGTCCAATTCAAATCCCAACTTCTACTGATATCTGTAACTTCCCTTGAAAGGCATTTACAAAAGATGCTTAATGGTTAGAGAGAGGGATGGACAGATGGATAGTTATATGATAAAGCAAATTTAATAAAATGTTAAATCTAGAATCTAGGTAGCAACATATAGGTGTTCACTGGATAATCTTTTGACTTTTTTCTGTTTCAAATTGTCATAATAAAATAAAAATAATTTAAAACTTAAAGATAAAACAAACTTCCCAATTCATTCACAAAGTCTTCCCATCCAACTCTAATGATATTCATTAAGAACCCAAGTTTATACATCAGACAGATTTGAGTTCAAGGCTCAGCTCCCCCTCATGCTAGCTGGGTGATTTGGGGCAAGTTCTATAATAACTCAGAACTTCATTTTCCTCATTTATAAAATGAACATAGGCCGGGCACGGTGGCTCAAGCCTGTAATCCCAGCACTTTGAGAGGCCGAGACGGGTGGATCACAAGGTCAGGAGATCGAGACCATCCTGGCTAACACGGTGAAACCCTGTCTCTACTAAAAAAAAAACAAAAAAAAATACAAAAAAAAAAACTAGCCAGGCGAGGTGGCGGGCACCTGTAGTCCCAGCTGCTCGGGAGGCTGAGGCGGGAGAATGGCGTGAACCCGGGAGGTGGAGATTGCAGTGAGCTGAGATCCAGCCACTGCACTCCAGCCTGGGTGACAGAGCGAGACTCTGTCTCAAAAAAAAAAAAAAAAAAAAAAAAAAACATAATAATAACAACCTTTCATAGGTGTTATGGAGGCTAATTGAGATTTGTACTTATAAAGCACTTAGCTGGCTGGGTGCAGTGGCTCATGCTTGTAAACCCAGCACTTTGGCAGGCCAAGACAGGAGGATCACTTGAGCCCAAGAGTTTGAGATCAGCCTAGGCAATATGGTGAAAACCTATCCTACCAAAAGAAATTTAAAACTTAGCCAGGCATGGTGGCACATGCCTGTGGACCCAGCTACTTGGGAGGCTGAGGTGGGAGGATTGCTTCAGCCCAGAAGGTCAAGGCTGCAATGAACCATGATTGTGTCACTGCACTCCAACCTGGGCAACACAGCAAGACTTTGTCAAAAAAAAGAAAAAAATGGATAAAGTGCTTAGCAGAATAGCTGAAGCATAGTAAGTGCCCAATATATATTAGCAGAAAATACAAATACTCCTCCCTTGAGTGAATAGAGTGTAAGCTATTTGATGACAGTAACTCTCTCTGTCTCATTTACCATTCCCCCTATGTCTACAGAGTAGAAACTTAAGCTTTGTAGAATGAGTGAATGTTCATTGTATATCACCTTTGTTGTTTACCTCTGTTGCTCTTCCTCTGGGAGACTCATTCGGTTAGTATTTCTGAAGCATCTACTATGAACAAAGCCAGCAGCCTGAGCAGAACCATTATGGCCCCACACCTAACCCAATACTTTATCCCTGTAATCAAGTTTCTCTAGCTTAGTGCTGCTGTGCAGGTTGGCGGTTCTCTGACCATCTAGGGTTTCTTCTGAGAATATATGTGGAGTAGAAATATATGTTTAAGTGGAGAATAGACAAGAGAAAAGAGTTACTGGTGTTGTCTCCCAACCAAGTTTGGAGTATGAAGAAAAGGAGGTGATACATTCCCTATGGTCTGACACACAGACTTTATCACCTACCCACTGGATCAGTTGGATCTACGGGTTTTAATAATGTTGAACTTGGTTTTCCAGTCAATTTATTCAGAATCTTTTCAAATGACTGTTCAAACTTTTGTCTCATTATTTTCTGAAGTATGTGTTCAGTTTTAATATTCTGTTTCTCCAAATTAAATTTAAATACAGTTATTTAATTTTCATAATATTAAGAGCAATTCTTTGGAGAGAAGATTGTGAGGAAATTTATTGAAATTTTTTAGTTCCTATGATATACCAGGCCCTGTGTATGTATTATTTCATTCAGTTCTCATAATACCTGTTTTCAACTGAGGAAAAATACCTCAGAGTGGTTAAGTGAATTGACCAATATCAGGCAAGTAGTAAACAGTGCCTGTTTATGAAACCAGGTCTGTCTAACTCTGGGGTAGATTGATTGTAAAAATAGCTGGGGTTTTCTCTATCACCCCTGTTTTCATATCCTTTGCAGTATGACTTTGTAGCTCATTTCATAAAGAACCGGGCCTATCTCCATACTCCTTAAGTCAGGCATCATCTTATGATTGCTTTAGCCAATAGGGAAAATAAATGATGGTGGGTCAATTCTGAGTCCAGACCTTAAGGGGTTATACCTCCACCTGGCTCTCTCTCGAATCCTGCACTGCTATGAGAACAAGCCTCAAATGGCCTGCTGGATGAGAGAACATTTGGGGCCAACCTGAGTCACCCCAGTTAGCCCAGTCAAGATCAGCAAAACTATCCCCACAGCAGGCTGTAGGTGCACAAGTGAGCCCACTGAGACCAGCTCAGATCAGCAGAACTGCCCAGGTAACCTACACACTCATGCACAAACAAAAATGTGTATTGTCAAAGCCACTGTGGTGTGATGATTGTCATGTGGCATTATTTAATCAAGAAATAACTAATATAAATTCACACTACAAACTCCTTAAACTGATAAGCAACTTCAGCAAAGTCTCAGGATACAAAATCAATGTGCAAAAATCACAAGCATTTCTTTACACCAACAACAGACAAGCAGAGAGTCAAATCATGAATGAACTCCCATTCACAACTGCTACAAAGAGAATAAAATACCTAGGAATATAGCTAATGTGAAGGACCTCTTCAAGGAGAACTACAAACCACTGCTCAAGAAAATAAGAGAGGACCCAAACAAATGGAAAAACATTCCATCCTCATGGATAGGAAGAATCAATATTGTGAAAATGGCCATACTGCCCAAAGTAATTTATAGATTCAATGCTATTCCCATTAAACTACCATTGACATTCTTCACAGAATTAGGAAAAACTATTTTGAATTTCATATGGAATGAAAGAAGACCTCATATAACCAAGATAATCCTAAGCAAAAAGAGCAAAGTCACACTACCTGACTTCAAACTATACTACAAGATTACAGTAATCAAAACAGCATGGTACTGGTACCCAAACAGAGATATAGACCAATGGAGCAGAACAGAGACCTCAGAAATAACACCATACATCTGCAACCATCTGATCTTCAACAAACCTGCCAAAAACAAGCAATGGGGAAAGGATCTCCTATTCAGTAGTAAATGGTGCTGGGAAAACCAGCTAGCCATATGCAGAAAACTGAAACTAGACCCCTTCCTTACACTTTATACAAAAATTAACTCAAGATGGATTAAAGACTTAACTGTAAAACCCAAAACCATAAAAACCCTAGAAGAAAACGTAGGCAGTACCATTCAGGACATAGACATGGGCAAAGACTTCATGATAAAAATGCCAAAAGCAATAGTAACAAAAGTCAAAATAGACAAATGAGATCTAATTAAACTAAAGAGCTTCTGCACAGCAAAAGACAGGCAACCTACAGAATGGAAGAAAATTTTTGCAATCTACCCATCTGACAAAGGTCTAATATCCAGAACCTACAAGGAAATTAAATTTACAAGAAAAAAAAACAACCACATCAAAAAGTGGGCAAAGGATATGAACAGATACTTCTCAAAAGAAGACATTTATGTGGCTGACAAACATATGAAAAAAAGCTCAACATCACTGACCATCAGAGAAATGCAAATCAAAACCACAATGAGATACCATTTCATGCCAGTCAGAATGGTGATTATTAAAAAGTCAGGAAACAATAGAAGCTGGCAAGGCTGTGGAGAAATAGGAACACTTTTACGCTGTTGGTGGGAATGTAAATTAGTTCAACCACTGTGGAAGACAGTATTGCGATTCCTCAAGGAACTAGAACCAGAAATATCATTTAATCCAGCAATCCCATTACTAGGTATATACCCAAAGGAATATTAATCATTCTACTATAAAGACACATGCACACATATGTTTATTGCAGCACTATTTACAATAGCAAAGACATGAAATCAACCCAGAAAGCCATCAATGATAGACTAAATAAAGAAAATGTGGTACATATACACCATGGAATACTATGTAGTCATAAGAAGGAATGAGATCATGTTTTTTGCAGGGACATGGATAAAGCTGGAAACCATCATCCTCAGCAAACTAACACAAGAACAGCAAACCAAACACTGCATGTTCTCCCTCATAAGTGGAAGTTGAACAGTGAGAACACATGGACACAGGGAGGGGAACAACACACACCAGAGCCTGTTGGGTGGTTGGGAGGTAAGGGGAGGGAACTTAGAGGACCGGTCAATAGGTGCAGTAAACCACCATAGCACACATAGACCTATGTAACAAACCTGTACGTTCTACACATGTATCCCCTTTTTTTTTGCAAACACATTATCAGAAGTCTTTTTTATAGTTTTTATCATACTATTACAATCTTTTCAATTACTCTGGAGGAAAAAAACCATTTTATTAGCAATATATTAGAAAAGAAATTATTTGTGCTTAATGAGCCAATGTAATGAATGACTAGATTGCAAACTAAACTACAGTGCATGACTCTCTATCATCTCTATACTAGCTAAATCCAGTACAAATAAATCAACCAGAATACCTGAGTATCTAGTCTGTATAGGCCCTGTGCATAGTACATTGGTGTTTTAAGACATGGTTCCTGTCTTCACAGAATTTACAATCTAATTGGAAATATAAGTAGCCATGCAAATGATAACGATTTCAAAAACACCTTTACTACAACTTTATAATAAGAAAAGGTGTGTGATCATTTTGTTTCAAAAGAAAAGGGTACATGATTATTTTGATAAAGGAAGTTAACTCTTACTAGAAGAATTCAGAGAAGAGGTGGAGACCAGGCGCAGTGGCTCATGCCTGTAATCCTAGCACTTTGGGAGGCTGAGGCGGGCAGATCACCTGAGGTCAGAAGTTCAAGACTAGCCTGGCAAAATCCCATCTCTACAAAAAATACAAAAGTTAGCCAGGCATGGTGGCATGTGCCTGTAATCCCAGCTGCTTGGAAGGCGGAGGCAGGCGAATCACTTGAACCCAGGAGGTGGAGGTTGCAGTGAGCCTAGATCATGCCACTGCACTCCAGCCTGGGCAAAAAAAAAAAAAAAAAAAAAAAAAAAAAAGGTGGACTGCTTGAGACAGAAGCTAGCAAGGCGAAGCCTGACGTTATAGGTAGGGCTGGAACACCTTCTTGGAGAATTTCAAAAAGCAGAAGGTAGGCAGTCTTGTTAAATGAAACTGCAGGTACTAATACTTGCAGTGGAAAAGTGCAAGGTGTAATTGTCAGTGGGTAAATAAGTCATTTTGATGAGAATGGAGAAAATCAATAGGACAAAGTGACTGATTAGATATGGAGTGAAAGAGACATGAGAAGTCTGTGTGACTCCAGCCAGGAGGATGGTGATCATTAACAGAGAAAGAAAAGGTAGCAGCATGTGAACTGTTCAATACTGAACACGTGGATCTTGAGCTGGAAGTGAAGTACCCAGCAAGCTGTTGAAAATTCAGGTCAGGAGCCAAAGGGAAAAGTCAAGGTTAGAGGTATGCTTTGAAAATTTTCTGTACAAAAGAGGTTGGATGAAGCCAGAGCAGCAGGCTGAGGACTAGACCTTGGAGAATGCCTGCAATGTCTAGTAAGAGAGATTTAAAAAAAGATGCAGTCGCGGCTGGGCACAGTGGCTCATGCCCGTAATTCTAGCACTTTGGGAGGCTGAGGCGGGCGGATCACTGCAGGTCAGGAGTTCGAGAACAGCCTGGCCAACATGGTGAAACCCTGTCTCTACTAAAAATACAAAAATTAGCCGGGCGCAGTGGCAGGCGTCTGTAATCCCAGCTACTAGGGAGGCTGAAGCAGGAGAATCACTTGGATCCGGGAGGCAGAGGTTGCAATGAACCAAGATCGTACCCCTGCACTCCAACCTGGGCGACAGAGCGAGATTGTCTCAAAAAAAAAAAAAAAAAAGATACACTAAGCAGGATGTAGCAAGTGCCACAGGAATTGCCTAAGTGTGATATGCAATTTAGAGAGTGAAGAGGGATGTACACCAGCAGAGGGGAAACGCTGTCTTTCAAGAGAAGAATGAGTGATAATGAGCAGGACCTGCTCGCAGCAAGATCGGGCACTTTTGCAAATCATTGAACGAGATGGATGGTTCAGCTGCACTGTCACCTGCTAACAACAGAAACACCAGTGAAGACTGATTAAACTGATTTGAAAAAAAGGCATAGCCAGCTTTGTTTGGGGCTGATTTACCCTTTCTGACTCTCTGTGTTGATCTTCTTAATGAATTAATTAGCAAGTTTCTGCTTCACCTTTATTCATTTTCATAAACTCAGAAAGTGCAAACTGAAGGAATATTTGATCAGGATAAAGCCAATACACATAAGGCATCCAGATAAAGGAACAATGGCTAAATCCAGTTTCAGTTTCTTTGCAGTAAGTGTATATCTCAACTGCTATACCAATTATATGTACAGTACACTATTATGCGGCTTCCTTCAGCAGAGACACATTTACACATTCATATTCATTAGCTCTTGTGGTTATAGATGATGCTATAGTAAGATTATTAAGAAATTTCAATTCATCCTAACAACAGGGAGAACTACTCAAGTAGCAATATAAATAATAGGCATCAGTTTGTTTGTTTGTTTGTTTGTTTGTTTGCTTGTTTCAGTAGCGTGTGAAGAATAGAGAAGCATAAAGTGAAAAGAAAAAGCCAGCTTAGTGTTTTGGGGTTTTTTTCTTTTAAGTTTATAAAAAGAAGCCATACTCTGTCAGCTAACTGCTTGCCAATTGCTTTAGAGTGTTTCCACCTAATTCGAAGGTTAGCTGAAAGCAGTGTGTCTGTAGTTCTTTAGTCAGCAGACACACCTTTATTAGCCATTCTGGTCTACATCTGCCCCACATGCTCTGCTCCAGGAACATTATATTCAGCAGCCAGCATTGTAACAAGCTTTGCAAGTGGCTCAGCATCCTGCAATTTGAGAGCCATGACCTAAGAACTCTAGGAAGACCCAGGATAGCTGGAAGGGAGTAAGGTGCCTCAGATCCAGCCTTCCCTCTTTCCTTTCTCCCTCTTGAAGCAGAGAACTCTACTTTATGGTTTTATTATGTTGGACTTTCATTCATTCCATTCGTCAAGCCAAAAATCTAGGAGTCATCACTTACCTCCCACATCAATCCATCAACAAGTCCTGTCAATTATCTCATCAAAATCTGCCCCTTTTTCCCATCTGCACTGCGACAACACCCTAATCCATCTTGCCATCTCCTCTCTCCCACTCCTGCAAGTCTCCTAACTGATCTCCTTCCCTCTGCTCTTAGCCTCTTCCCATCTATTCTCCATAAAACATCAAGAATGTTTTTCTTAAAACTTAAATTAGCATGGTGGCTCATGCCTGTAATCCCAGCACTGTGGGGGGCCAAGGCGGGCGGATCAAGAGGTCAGGTGTTTGTGACCAGCCTGGCCAACATGGTGAAACCTGTCATTACTGAAAATACAAAAACTAGACGGGTGTGGTGGCGGGTGCCAGTAATCCCAGCTACTTCGGAGGCTGAGACAGGAGAATCACTGGAATCCAGGAAGCAGAAGTTGCAGTGAGCTGAGATCGCACCACTGCACTCCAGCCTGGGCTATACAGCAAGACTCCATCTCAAAACAAACAAACAAACAAACAAACAACAACAACAAAATTAGACCATATTGCTTTGCAGCTTAAAACTTTTCAATGGTTCCCAAAGCACTAAAACAAAACCTGAACTCCTCTGACCATGGCCCATAATGTGTAATGGCCCCACCCCCGCCTTGCTCTACATCATCTCATGCCACACTCCTCATATCTCGCTATACTTAGCTATGTTGGCTTTTCTCTGGGCAGGGATGCAGAAGGTTTTGTGCTTGCCTTTCCTCCTGCCTAGGAAGCTCTTCACTATTTTCGCAAAGTTCTCAGCTTAAATGTCACCTCCCCCGGGTGTCTTCCAAGGCTATTCTATTTAAACTATTCTATTTAAACCAAGTCTCCGTCACCCCATTATTTCTGATTTTAGTCCTTTTTGTTTCCTTTATAATGTTAATTGCAACTTGCATTTTTTTGTTGTTGTTGCTGTTTGCATTGATTTTGTGAGAGGCTAAACTAAAAGCTTAGTGAAACCAAGAAGGTGTCCATCATGTTTACCATTGTATCTCCAGCACCTTGTAAGGTACCTGGCATATATTAGGAACTCAATTATTGGAGGAAATGAATAAAAGGATCCAAAGTTTTCAAGGTGTGGAAGTCCATGATGTAGTCAAGTCAGAAAGGCCCATTTTGGATGGAGTGAGGGTGTGTATTCTGGAATTAAACTGTGTTCCAGAGTTGTACTGGTGACCGGTGATCAAAAATCCCCAAGTTCAGCCGGGCATGGTGGCTCACACCTGTAATCCTAACACTATGGGAGACTGAGGCAGGCAGATCACTTGAGGTCAGGAGTTCGAGACCAGCCTGGCCAACATGGTGAAACGCCATCTTTACTAAAGACTACAAATTAGCTAGGTATGGTGGTGCGTGTTTGTAGTCCCAGCTACTTGGGAGACTGAGGGATGAGAATTGCTTGAAGTTGGGAGTGGGAGGTTGCAGTGAGCCAAGATCACACTACTGCATTCCAGCCTGGACAACAGAGTGAGACTCTGTCTCAAAATAAATAAATAAATAGTCCCAAGATCATTGTTCTTCCAACCCAGTGCCAATGGAGCACATTGTTGTTGGGAAACTTCTATAAAGCTGATATGGTTTGGCTCTGTGTCCCCACCCAAATCTCATCTTGAATTGTACTCCCATAATTCCCATGTGTTGTGAGAGGACCCATGTGTTGTGTGAGGACTCAGTGGAAGATCATTTGAATCATGGGGGTGTTTCCCCCCATACTGTTCTCGTGGTAGTGAATAAGTCTCATGAGATCTGATGGTTTTATCAGGGGTTTCTGCTTTTGTATCTTCCCCATTTTCTCTGGCTGCCACCATGTAAGAAGTGCCTTTTGCCTCCCACCATGATTCTGAGGCATCCTCAGCCCTGTGGAACTGTAAGTCCAATTAAACTTCTTTTTCTTCCCAGTCTCAGATATGTCTTTATCAGCAGCATGAAAAGAAACTAATTCAAAAGCTAAAAGGTTGTCTTGCCCTTTTGAAGAGAAGTTTATTTATTTATTTGTTTGTTTATTTATTTATTTATTTTTAATTTTTTGAGACAGAGCCTTGTTCTGTCGCCCAGACCATGGTACAGTGGCATGATCTCAGCTCACTGCAACCTCCACTTCCCAGGTTCAAGCGATTCTCCTCCCTCAGCCTCCTGAGTAGCTAGGACTACAGGTGCGTGCTGCCACATCCGGCTAATTTTTGTATTTTTAGTAGAGACGGGGTTTCACCATATTTGGCAGGCTGGTCTTGAACTCCTGACCTTGTGATCTGCCCACCTCAGCCTCCCAAAGTCCTGGGATTACAGGCATAAGCCACTCTCGCCTGGCTGAAGAGAGATTTATTAATGTTCATTTTTAAGTACAAAGATATCACACGAAATAAAAACAGATTATAAAGCATGTGTTATTAATACTTATTATGATTATATTAAAACTTAAATGAATCCCATGTAATCTCATTTAAAAATTATAGGCTTCTGGCCAAGAACATTATGACAATCTATTTTGGAGTTAGGCATCATCTGGAGAGGATCTAGGAAGGTAGCACTGAATTAGATTTGGCTGCTTGCCGACTATGGCACAACAGCACATTGCATTTCTCCATGAATTGAGGTGGACGTGTGAGAGGGGGAAACGTATGGTACTAGGAGGGGTGTGAGTGCGTGTGGATGACAAGAATCAGCCCTAAGGTCCCTTCCAATTGCTTCTGGCTCTTAAATTCCAGCTAAGCCAATTCAACTCAACTAAACAGTTATTGAGAGCCTTCTAAGTGCCAGGAAGTAAGCTGAAAGTATGACAACGAACAAAATGGATAATCGGCCCTGCCCTAACAGAATCTGGAGGCAGTAAGTGAGATGCGAACCAAGACTTAGTAAAACCAGATGGTGACATCCACACTTGGCTTTCCTCTTGGAATGTCAGTTTTTCACCGGAATTAGCCACGTGTAATGAACAATCAAAGAAATCATACTTTCTTAAATGCTACCAAAATGTTTTTATTCCCAAGTTCCAAAAATGACCATTGAAATGCATTGGACCCAGAATCTGAAGCCCCACCTGAATTCTCTTGAATGTACCTCCGTCCCTCTATCCACTTTGGGAGGCCGAGGTGGATGGATCACATGGTCAGGAGTTTGAGACCAGCCTGGCCAATATGGTGAAACTCTGTCTCTACTCCTTCATCACACCCACTTGCCTATTATGCTTTCTATGATATTGAACCATTTTTTCTTAATTTAATAGTAAAATCCATATGCATATCTTTTATTAGATTTGGGAAATAACAGAATGTCTGACTTGCCCAGAATTTCTTGTGATGTTACCCTGCAACTGTTTTGCAGTAGACTGTTGTGTCTGTAGTTACTTATTCACCTTTGATAGCACCCTCTTGTAATCCATTACAGTCAGAGTGGTAGACACATTTTTTGTCTTCTCATTAGCCCCTCTGTGACAATCAACATTTTGCACATTAGGTGCTATGCTCATTGTTCATATAAATCACAGGCTATTAAATCATCTCAGCACAAATATTGCCAAGTAGCATGACTCATTTCAATACTAAATTATTTAAAGTTGACAGTAGTTGTCTTAATAGTTCACAGGCATTTTCTCCACATTTTGTAGCTACTTGATGATTCAATGAAAAGAATAGAGACTTTGTGGCAATATTGGACAAGTCATTAACTGCTCTGAGTCATTACCTTGTCTGTAAAATTAGGGGATTGCATTAGGTTAGGGAGTGAACTGCTTGACAATGGGACAAATTTAATTCTCAGATGAGCTTGGACTGGCCCTCACAGCACTTTAAAAATTCTCAAAAATTGGCCAGGTGCGGTGGCTCACGCCTGTAATCTCAGCACTTTGGGAGGCCAGGGCGGGTGGATCAGGAGGTCAGGGGTTCAAGACCAACCTGGCCAACACAGTGAAACCCTGTCTCTACTAAAAATACAAAAAAATTAGCCAGGCCTGGCAGGCACCTGTAATCCCAGCTACTTGGGAGGCTGAGGCAGAGAACTGCTTGAACCCAGGAGGCAGAGGTTGCAGTGAGTCGATATTATGCTACTGCACTCCAGTCTGGGCAACAAAGCGAGACTCCATCTAAAAAAAAAAAAAAAGAAAAGAAAGAAAGAAAATGGGAGAGTTCTCAAACAACTCCAGATTTCTGGCTTCTTGTGAAAAATCAACACCTGACTTCCCTGGAAAAATCTGACCTCAGAGAGTGCCTGCCTCAGTTGCACGTTCTTCTCACATTCACAAATGACAAGCCAGGAAGGCATAACTAACCCACCTCAATTCCCTTCTGATAGCACCTGAAGACCTTGCTCCTGGTGAAATCTAGCAGGAGATTTAATGGAATCAGATCTCGAGAGGGAAGCTCTTTTAATGGCCGAGAAAACCCTTTGAGGAAACAGGACAGAAGACCTCATCTACATCATCACTTTAGTTGTTGATCATGTTATTATCTTGTGTTGTTTAATATTTATCACAATTTGGGTTGAACAGGTTTGTTTTTAAAAATATTTGAGGGTGCGGGGAGATGGAGGACAAAGTGTTTGCTTTGCCACCTCTGAATCCACCTTTCCCAGAGCTGCTCTGTTTGTTGACTTTACGATGACGTATGTATGTGTGTGATGTGGGGAAACTGTCTTCCTTTTGGTTGTTAGAGAGAAAGAAGAAAACTGTAGCCTGAGCTGATGAGCCTGAACTGATGATGAGCAGCCTTTACACTGGATACCTGCTCTTTGTTTAACAGCAGGCCCCAGCTGGCCTACTTTATTTATTTATGTTATCTGTCTTGTCCCTCTAGCCATCTGAATTTCCACTAGGTAATTTCTAAATCCCCTTTCATCTTCATAAAGCTAAACATTTCTAAGATAATATTCCAGGGGTGTTGAGGCTCTGCAAGCAGGTATTTTCCTACCTCTGTCCTGGCAGAATATCCACCAGCAGAAACACTGGTTGTCCATACCTGACCCTTGTTTGTCTTCCTCACTTAAATTTCTAGCACCCAGATAAACCCCTAGCACCTAGAAGGCATTCAGTAAATATGTGTAGAATGAAGTCTTCAGGATTAGCAATTACCTTTGGAAAGGGTCCATCGTGATTAACAAAGCAAATTAGTATTTAAGAGGACACAGATAATCACCTGAATTGCAATATCTTCTTCTTTTTTTTTTTTTTTCAAGATAGTGGATCTTGCTATATTGCTGAGGCTGAACTCAAACTCTTGGGCTCAAGCAATCCTCCTCCCTCAACCTGTTGAGTAGCAGGGACTACCCTACAATATAATTTTGTCTTATGTTATCCAATAGATGGGGATAATGAGCTTAAATTGCGTTGTTTAAATATTTTGTTGTTTAAACTTTCTATTAACACGTTCTGGGTACAAATACAGTTAGGCTCTTGGGCTTCATGTTTATTTCTACAGAAAGGATAATATATATATGTGTGTATGTATATGTGTGTATATATATATATGTGTGTGTATATATATGTGTGTGTATATATATTCCATGCAGTAGTGAAGAAGAAAGGGTAAGACTGAGCCTTCTTTCCTAAGACTACGTTTAAATAATGCACTTCCAGAAAATCAAGTTTCTGAATTGAACCAGAGTGAGAATAGGTGGGAGAACACTATCCCCTTGTGTTTACTATTGGAACTTACATTACCTCTACATGCTGATAACCCTTGATGTGGTCACCGCTTATAGTGCACCAGGCACTCTGGCACTGGTGAGTGAGTGAGGTGGTGAGTCTGGGCTAGTGAGGTAACAACGAACAAAACACGCGGGGATCCTGCGATCTCAGGAGATAAAACAGCCATCAATTAAATTATCAATCAAACACAGAATTTCAAGCTGCAGTAACTTGGAGGAAAGAATTTAGTGCTTTGAAAATTATTCAGCTTTATCTCTGGCCTCCCAAGATGGTGAGCATCACATAGATCAATGTATTGACAGTTTTCTACCCAGGCACTGTGCTTTGCACTTTTTATGCTTCCTCGCTTTCAATTCATGCTCCCAAAAGCTATGGGTGGGTACTCCATTGATAAATAATTTCCAGAAGATCACACAGCTAGTAGGTGAGGGAACTGTGTTACTCAACCACTCCTAACCACTTTACTAACTGAAACAAAAAGTGGAGAAGAAAACGACTGCAGTACTGTTATATATATTATAACTCTATCTATCAATCTATCTCTGTCTGTCTGTCTGTCTGTATATATATGTCACCTATGGTTCCTAGCTCATGACTCCCATAGGCCTTGTTACAATGTTAGGGTGCTTCAGGCTTCAGAAGCAGGCCTTAGAAAACAGAATTTCTTTTTTTCTCTCTTACCTTTTTGCCTTCCTTTCACCTATTCCTTTCTCTCCCCAAGGCAAGAACTTTTTCCTGGTTTCTGGAGCTGCTTTCTGATCTAACTTGTCTGATCATAGGTCACAAGACCTCCATTTCAGAAGGGTTCCTGCCCCATATCATGAAGGAAGACATGGTGCACGGAGAGACCAAGAAGAATCTGAACAGACAGTCCCTGCTGGGTTACCCCCTCAGTCTGTTAGTATTAGATCATACCCTTTGTCCAATTGCATTTTAACAGGTTGTCCATTTTCAGTCATGCCTATCCAATGAGGTCTCCATAAAGCCCAAGAGGACAGGGTTTGGAGAGCTTCCAGGGAGCTGAACACATAGAAGTTCCTGGCTGGTGGTTTATCAAGGCTGCATCTCTTCTCCCATACCTTGCCTTATGCATCTCTTCATCTGTATCCTTCATATCCTTTATACTAAACCTGCAAGTGTAAGGAAGTCTTTCCCTGCGTTTTGTGAGCCACTCTAGCAAATTAACTTAACTCAACGAGGGGTTTCATAGAAACCCCAAGTGGAAGGTGGTTGGTCAGAAATTCTGAAGGCTGGGACTTTCAACTGGCGGGAGGAGGGGATGGTCTTGGGGATTGAGCCCTCAACCTGTGGGATCTGATGTTATCTCCAGGTGGATACTGTCAGAATTGAATTGGAAGATACCCAGCTGATGTCCACTGCAGAAATGACTGCTTCTTGGTGTGTGGGAAGAAACTCACACACATTTGGTCACAGACGTCTTCTGCGTTGATGTTGTGAGTGAGAGAATAGAAAAAAAGCCTGAGTGGGGTTTTCCAAAAATAACAACCTACAATACTATTGCAGTGTTTCTTAAATATGAGGAATGTGTGAAAAAAATATCATTTTATTTAGATTTCACTATTATCACCTCCTAGGGTCAACTTAATTATTTTGATCATAATACTTGCTGCTTCAGCATGTATAAGAAGGTTAGGTATGAACTCTGAATGTTTTTAGCTCTTACAACAACAAAAAAGGTAGAAGTTAAATATCAATAGAACTATCATTCAACAAAATGTTTCAAAATAACATCAAATTAACACCAATGATGTGATATACTCATTTAAAAATAAGTCTATATGAGTTGCCCACTGTATGTTAGGCCCTGTTCCCATCAAGAGGATGTAATGGCAGAGACAGACAACAAGTAAATAAGGAGTGAAATACACTGTGTGTCAGTTGGAGATAAGTGCTATGGGGAAACACAGCAGGGACTGGGAAAGGGATGAGGCAGTGTGATTAAGAGTGTGGTCCAGGGCTGCGCACAGTGGCTTACGTGTGTAATCCCAGCACTTCAGGAGGCTGAGGTGGGCAGATTACCTGAGGTCAGGAGTTCAAGACAAGCCTGGCCAACATGGTGACACCCCGCCTCCACTAAAAACACAAAAATTAGCTAGGTGTGTTGGCACATGCCTGTAGTCTCAGCTACTTGGGAGGCTGACGCAGGAGACTCGCTTGAACTAGGGAGGCAGAGGTTGCAGTGAGCTGAGATCATACCACTGCACTCCAGCCTAGTGACAGAGCAAGACTCCACCTCAAAAAAAAAAAAAAAAAAAAAGGGAGAGGGATGAGGCAGTGTGATTAAGATTGTGGTCTAGGGCCGGGAGCAGTGGTTCATGCCTATAATCCCAGCACTTTGGGAGGCTGAGACAAGCAGATCACTTGAGGTCAGGAGTTCGAAACCAGCCTGGCCAACATGGTAAAACCTCATCTCTACAAAAAATCCAAAAATTAGCCGGGCATGGTGGCAGACACCTGTAATCCCAGCTACTCAGAGGGCTGAGCAGGAGAATCTCTTGGATTTTCGTGGCAGAGGTTGCAGTGAGCTGAGATTATGCCACTACACTCTAGCCTGGGCGACAGGGAGAGACTCTGTCTTAAAAAAAAAAAGAAAAAAAAAAAGTGTGTGGTCCAGGATGTGGCATTCACGCAGCAACCTGAAGGTGGCAGGGGAATGTGGCTGTGGCCATCTGGAGGGAAAGCACGGAAAAGGAGAAAGGGGCAAAATGAAGGCACCCGAAGTTTGGAGTGTACTTGAGGAAACACAAGGAGGCTGATGCGACTGGAACAGATGAACCAGGTCAGAAATTCAAATTCTACTCAAAAAATGAAGTGGAATTAGAGCAAGGGCAACAGCTAATGCAGATAATGATGTCTGCTGAAACTATCTCTTGGGGTCGTCTCCTACAGCTGTCCAAGGCAATGTTACTCCCTATTACACCACTCAGTTGTCTGGGAAAATACCCTGGGTCCTCGGTCTCCTGTGGTGAAAATTAGAGACATGGACACACATGGAGTGGATTAAGGGGCAGAAAGTTTAATGGGCAAGAAAGAAAAGAATAGCTTCCCGTACAGAGGGAGGAGGGCTCCGAACTGAAAACCCGTATGCAGTGGAAAGCAGTGGTTTATATTGGGAGGCTGGAGGAGGTGGTCTCTAATTAGCATAGGGCGCAGGGGATTGGTTTGACCAGGTGTGTCATTCAGGTAGCCCAAAGAAAACTGGTCCTCCCACCCTAGCCTTTTATTATGCAAATACAGCTACCTGGCTGGTCACCATGACACCTGTACACGTGGCAACAAAGAAAAAGTAGCAGGAACCGCCATATTGGGTGGACCTGGCTCTTAGCCATCTGCATTTGCGTATCAATACTTGCAGGTCTGGTTTTTCAGGCCGCTTTCTGTTAGAAAAGAAATGTTTTGGGGGCTGCTTAAACGAAAAAGACTTACTGAGGACACTTTTACCCTCTCTAGCTGCCTAAAATAATTTCTTAATAACTCCTGTAATACCTACATACAGAACCTTTTACAGTTCTCCAAATAGATGTGTTCTTTCACCCTTCCATGCCATCTCTGGCTACCTAGGCGGACTCCTTTTATACTTCAAGTCGAGTTTAATTATGGCCTTCTCTGGAAAACTGCCCCCCATCCTGATTAGACAAGCATGCCCTCATAGCACCTTGACACCCTATGCACAACCCTATCCTACTGTCCATTGCACTGCATTGTAGCTGGTGCTTTACTTCTCTACCTTGCCCACCAGGCAGCAAGCCTCTTGAGGACAAGAAAGTTTTTTCCTTCTATCTCAGTATCCACAGTACTTAAACACTTATATAGACACGATAGATAATTAGGAAATGTTTATTGAATGAATAAATAGCATTGGGAATCACTCATAATGATACCAAGTCAGATTTTAGTACCCCCTTAGCATACTGGCACATGATACCTACTAGCAATCCTGCTCTGGGAGTGTCTGTCTTATGCAGTTGTAGATAAGGGGTTAAATACGCCCTGGTCTCCTGCAGCACACCTAGGCTTGTTAGGATTGGGAAATTTCAGCCTGGCGAAATTCTAGTCAGACTGATTCTCTGCTCTTGAACCCCGTTTTCTGTTAAGATGTTTATCAATGACAATACATGCACAGTGGGACAGGGAACTTCATCAGTAATTCTAACTTTGCCCTGGCCTTGTGACCTTGCTCTGCCCTTTTGCCTTGTGATATTTTATTGCCCTTGAAGCATGTGATCTCTGTGACCCACACCCTAGTCATATGCCCCTCCCCTTTTGAAATCCATAATAAAAACTTACTGGTTTTGCGGCTCAAGGGGCATCATGGAAACTGCCAACATGTGATGTCTCCCCTGGACATCCAGCTTCCTCAACTTCTACCATAAAATTTTTCTCCCTGTGGTCATTTTATTTATCCAGAACTAGAGACATGTTTTTTCCCTACTAAATGAGGTGATAATGAAGTGGAAATATAAATTTTTTAAGTCCACTTTTTGGTTTTGTTCTGTATACACTATATTATTCTGAAAGTATAAGGTTTTGAAAGCATAAGCTTTATAAATCATTTCACCAGAAAGATACATACATGTGTCTATGTCTACATCACTGTTTTGTGGACTCAGCTGCAATGTGTGTTCATAGATTTCTATTTCTACCATATCCATCCACATAATATGTGGATATTCATATAATATCCACATATTATAATTAGAACTCTATTCAAAGTAAGTTTTTATTAATTGTAGTATTTCCTGCAATTATGACCTCTTAACACTTCTTTGTTATATTTAAAGAGTCAACATGGGGCACCCAAAAATCCCTCAATGATTTTGACATTTGAGCCAATCACATCACTTGAGCCAGGATTCAGAGTTCTTTTAAGTCATAGCTGGCTCTACTAATGGCTAGCTACTCATATGATCCACAGAACAGAGGTATTTGTTAAGAATTTGGGGTGCATATTCTGCTTTCAGAAAGTCAACACTGCTTGGTGATTATCTTTTTTTTGTTTCCTCCATGCCCCATTACTTTATTTTCAATAATTGTTGCTTTCCTGAAGATAATGATATGGGAAGTAGGGTAGAAGACAGAGATTTCCTCTCTCAAAAGTGGAAGTTGATATTTTAATTAACAAAAGGGTGGGATTGCAAAGAACATTCTAATCATATGACCACACCACATTTTTCTGTTTAAATCAAGTCAAGGTTATGATGGTGATTCATAACACATTGACTAAAAAAGTCAATTGGCATAATTAAGAAGGGGAAACTTTTCCGTTTTTAGTAAAGTAACAAAATAGTCCTATAATTGACCTTTACATTTCATTCTACTTTGAAAAGGCAAATCACCGTTACCTATAACCACATATAATGCCCAGGCCCATGATATATTGTATGCTGTAGAGTCAAAGAACCCAAAATTTCTTAGGCATCAGTCAGCTTTGCAGTGAAAGCAGTCCTTGAACTGATATAATTTCATGGTTTAGTTTGGTTAATTTCACTAACCAGTATGGGCAACGACCAGGAAATTCCCAGGAAAGTAATGCCATCTAGCGGTAAAATCAGGGCAGATGTAATATACCTGCAAAAAAATGACAAAATTATAGAATCATTATTCAGACATAAAAAGAAAGGCAACACTGACACCTGCTCAATGTGGATGAACCTTAAAAATGTTGTTATAAGGGAAAGAAGCCAGACACAAAAAGTTACATACCATGTGATTCTATTTACATGAAATATCCAGAATAGATAAACCTACTGTGACAGAAAGCAGACTGGTGCTTGCCGTGGGCTGTGTGAAGGGGGAAATGGCGAGTCAATGCTAAAGGGCATGTTTCCTTTTGGGTGACAAAAAAGTTTTGAAAGTAGATGCTTCAAATATTCTAGATGTTGTATGAGATTGTGAATGTACTAGATGCCACTGAATTGTTTGCTTTAAGTACAATAAATCTATAGGCACATTACTTTGTAATATTCATATTTACACAAAACATATAATAAACCATATTTGTCCAGCCATGTATTAACTAAGGCAATGATCTAGGCACTACAAAAAAAGAGGTGAAGCTGTGAAAGTCAGTTTCTGTTTGTAGAATATATAACTGAATGGTGAAAAGTTGTGCATTTAAATAATAGTACTAGAAGGTAGAATGTGGTAAGTGGCACAGAGAAGAAAAAAGTTAACTATTCTGGTTGACTGGAGATGGATGACAACACTTCACAGATGGGGTTCAGGCAGGGTGGTCACGCAGGAAAGACTCCAGGAGAAGTGGTTTCTGATCTGGAGCTTAATGGTAAACAACACACTGTGTGGAGAATCTCAGCTTAAATTTAAATGCCAAGGCATCAAGCCCAACAAACACAACAGTGTGCATCTTTCTGATGTCTGTTCTATCAGTGAGATCCAGGCACCGATATCCTGAGAGGCAGCACCCACCTTGAGGGCACTAGGCAAATCTCTGCAAGTGAGTTCCCACCATGTTGCTTTAACTGAGAGCTAAGGGTAATCTGTGGAGTCTTTCCATGCAGAAGAATTCAAAAAATTTGTGCAAGATGGCGCATAACTCCCTACTCCTTTAGTGTAAGCTGTGTGTAGTGACTTGCCTCCAAAGAACACAGTATGGAAAGAGGAGAAAAAATAGAAACTTTACAGTGGAGAAACTCGATAAATACTAACTCTGCCAGGTTGTGCCAAGGTCAACATCATTAGCAGTAAGTCAGCTTGATAGTTTGTAGCCTTGACAAGTGACAAGAAAGTCACTTCTGTGGTCTTCCTCTGCAAAATTCATAAGTCTAACTTAATCATGAGACAACATTAGACAAATCCCAACTGAGGGACGTTCTACTAGATGCTTGCCCAGTACTTCTCAAAACTGTCAAAGTCATCAAAAACAAGAAAAGTCTGAGAAACTGTCACAGTCAAGAGGTGTCTAAAAAGACACAATAATTAAATGTACTATGGTTTCCTGGATGAGATTTTGGAACAGAAAGAGGACGTTAGGTAAAACCTATTGAAATTTGAATAAAGGATGAATTTAGTTAATAATAATATGTTAATATTGTTTCATTAATTGCAGCAAATATACCATGTGAATGTAAGATGGTCGGGGAACTGGTGCAGCTTTTAGGAACTCTGCTATCTTCACATTTCTTTTCTAAATCTAAAACTGTTTTAAATAAAAAATATTTCAAAAAATATGTAAACACAAAATAAAAGCATAGATTTGTGTTAAATTCCGTGCACTT
Organism: Rhinopithecus bieti; assembly: GCF_001698545.2. Classification (NCBI taxonomy): domain Eukaryota; kingdom Metazoa; phylum Chordata; class Mammalia; order Primates; family Cercopithecidae; genus Rhinopithecus; species Rhinopithecus bieti. The sequence goes on along the minus strand of NW_016812402.1, from coordinate 1,945,148 downwards.
AAAGAAATATAATTAACATAAAGAACACATATACCTAAGCCCATCTTAATTTCTTGGCATATGAAACCACTTTGTATTCACCTCCTAACCCTTTGTCCTCTCATAACCTTATCTTGAACTTCATGTGCATTAATCCTATGTATGTTGTATATTTCCAATATGTAAGTATGTATCCATAACCATTTTATAAAGTATTACATATTTCCATGAATACCTATAAGCACAAGTGAATAGAAAAAATTTGGAAACATATTTATTAAACTGACATCAGTGCTTACTTCAGGGAAGATGGAGAGTAGAATGAGTAAAGTGGGACTCTCGTTTGACATCTTATTATTGATACGTTTCAAGGATATTGCGTTATTTTACAACGTTTAAATTGGCAAAACATAAAGAAACATGGTTTGGTCACATCATTCTTCTGCTCCGAAAACCTTTTACAAGTTTTCTTCACCTCACACAGTGCTCTGCAGCCAGAAACTCTCACTTAATGTTTATGCATGCTGATATTTTATGAGCACTTACCTTTAGCATTATTTCCTGCCCATTAATCCAGTGGTTCTTAACCCTGAGTGCATATTACAATCACTAGGGGAGATTAAAAACAAAACAAAACAAAACATACCGATGACCTGGCTTCTCTCTTGACAAATTAATTGGAATCTCTGCAGGTAGGGTCAAGGGATCTGTAGTTTCACAAGTCTCTCAAGTGTCTTCTATGCTCTTTAATGGCCATATCACAGACCAAAATTTAAGCAGGCTTAACTTACCACTTGATGGAAGCCATCTGGATGGTTCTTGGTCTCATTAGCAAAATAAGTATCCTGTGTTGTGAGAAAACTACTGATTGCCAAATGGAAATAAGTGCTTGAAACATTTAACAATGTTTATTTTTTTAGTAAATATAATCTTGTAGATAGAAGGCATGTGTCCAGGTAAAATATTTGTCAAGCCGTTTGTATTGTAACCAGTGCTTAATAGGCTCTCAAGAAATAACTATTGGGTGAATGAATGAATAAATAAGTGAGCAAAAAATTTACCAGTGAGCCCAAGTAAGCTACGGAAAGTCTAACTGATGGAAACATTTGTTCAAGATTTACTGAGTACCTACCATGTGCCAGGCCCTGTGCTAAATCCTAGAGTCCTTGAGTTTCCACTAAGACACATATTTTTTGGTCTTTAATAGCTGAAGGAGAGAAATACTGGCAATAAGCATATTGCCTGCAAACATTTCGCTATTCTTCTAATCTTTTTTTTATGAGGAAAATGAATTATCTTAGTACGGTAATATGCGCCAATACTGTCTCTAACGAGTGAGAAAATTACATAAACATCCCAACGAGAGGACTGAATAGCTGAAAGAGGGTAGGAAGCTGGAAGAGAATGTCAGGAGGCAGAATCCTAACATCTGACCTCCAGCCTGGGGTTAGATATTTGGCAGCTTACGCTCCCTCTCCTAAACAGCTGTATATGTCTTTGGAGTCATTAATTCTGAGTTAGCATTCCAAGCTTTCTGTGTGCTCCACTAAGGACCAAGCAAAATAGGATAAATTATATTTAAGTCCCCTCAAACTTCAAATCAGCAACATTTTAAGAAAATTCAAATAGACTACTTTTGTCATTAATACACAATGACAGTGTGCTCCTGCCATCTGTTTTAAATTACAAGTGCTGCAATGGCTACATATTCTTAAATAAATATTTGAACTAGCTGCCAAGATGAGGTTTTAGTAATAGCACATTTTTCAAAGCATATAGTTTTAAATTTGATATGTAACAAAAGTATAAAGATTTTCCAAAAGGCTAGAAGGCCTTTTCAAAGTAGAATGAAATGTAAAGGTCAATTATAGGACTATTTTATTACTTTACTAAAACGGAAAAGTTTCCCCTTCTTAATTACGCCAATTGACTTTTTAGTCAATGTGTTATGAATCACCATCATAACCTTGACTTGATTTAAACAGAAAATGTGGTGTGGTCATATGATTAGAATGTTCTTTGCAATCCCACCCTTTTGTTAATTAAAATATCAACTTCCACTTTTGAGAGAGGAAATCTCTGTCTTCTACCCTACTTCCCATATCATTATCTTCAGGAAAGCAACAATTATTGAAAATAAAGTAATGGGGCATGGAGGAAACGAAAAAAGATAATCACCAAACAGTGTTGACTTTCTGAAAGCAGATTATGTACCCCAAACTCTTAACAAATACGTATGTTCTGTGGATCATATGAGTAGCTAGCCACTAGAAGAGCCAGCTATGACTTAAAAGAACTCTGAATCCTGGCTCAAGTGATGTGATTGGCTCAAATGTCAAAATCATTGAGGGATTTTTGGGTGCCCCATGTTGACTCTTTATTTAAGTATAACAAAGAAGTGTTAAGAGGTCATAATTGCAGGAAATACTACAATTAATAAAAACTTACTTTGAATAGAGTTCTAATTATAATATGTGGATATTATATGAATATCCACATATTATGTGGATGGATATGGTAGAAATAGAAATCTATGAACACACATTGCAGCTGAGTCCACAAAACAGTGATGTAGACATAGACACATGTATGTATCTTTCTGGTGAAATGATTTATAAAGCTTACGCTTTCAAAACCTTATACTTTCAGAATAATATAGTGTATACAGAACAAAACCAAAAAGTGGACTTAAAAAATCTATATTTCCACTTCATTATCACCTCATTTAGTAGGGAAAAAACATGTCTCTAGTTCTGGATAAATAAAATGACCATAGGGAGAAAAATTTTAGCAATTACATGGTATAAGTTGAGGAAGATATATTTAATAATCTTTCATATAACATGGTACAGGTTCTCCAAAGTAATATGGTTTCAGGATACAGATATATCCTGATGTTCATCTAGATATTTGTGCATTTATAGAGCTTTATAAAGAAGTCTAAACATCTAGATGAATAAGTGACTTTTTAGTCATCTGGGAATTTTGCCATTTCAGAACCTGAAGAATTTAAAATAACCCTGCTCCTGTTTTCAATTCATGGCAAGCACTACTAATTTTAAAAAAGAAATAATGATTTTCTATTACTTTTATTTTGAAATTTTAGAGAAATGTAAAACATTTCTTAAGATAATGAGAGGGCCTTGGATTCTGCCAACGCAGAGATATAACTGGGGAATAAACACAAAGCTAGGTTCATGAGAGTTGTTTAATATGTACATGTTGAATTAAGTAGGCCTTTCATGGAATGGAGATTAACAAGAGTTCAGCTTAATTTCTGTCATGGAGTCCTTCATAAACATGTTTTCTACCTATTAGAACAGAGGTCCCCAACCCCTGGGCTGTGGACTAGTAACTGTCTGTGGCCTGTTAGCAACTAGGCCCCACAGCAGGAGGTGAGCAACAGGCAAGTGAGCATTTCTGCCTGAGCTCTGCCTCCTGTCAGATCAGCAGTGGCATTAGATTCTTATAGGAGTGCAAACCCTACTGTGAACTGCACATGTGAGGGATCTAGGCTGCATGCTCCTTATGAGACTCTCTAATGCATGATGAACTGAGGTGGAACAGTTTCATCCTGAAGCCATCTTCCTCCACCATCCACCCTGTCCATGGAATAATTGTCTTCCACGAAACTGGTCCCTGGTGCCAAAAAGGTTGGACCACTTTGAAACTGTGTTTTTTTGGTCGCAGATTTTTGTTGCTGCTGTTGTTGCAGATAATTTGAAGATTCTGATGAACAAGAGTAACCTGATTGCAAGACACGATTGCTGGTTCCTCATAGCCCAAAATAATTACACAACCACACTGCCTCTGCCATTCAGCATTCAGTATAATGGTCTATTTGGAAGAAATGAAAACATTTTCTTTTCAAAGTGTCCTTAAAATTTCCACTGTGGGCCAGGTGCAGTAGCTCATGCCTGTAATCCCATCATTTTGGGAGGCCAGGGCAGAAGGATGCCTTGAGCCCAGGAGTTGGAGACTGGGCAATATAGTGATATCCTCATCTCTACAAAAAATAAAAAAAAAAAAATTCAGCCAGGTGTGGTGGCATGTGTCTGAGTCCCTGCTACTTAGGAGACTGAAGCAGGAGGATTGCTTAAGCCCAGGAGTTTGAGGCTGCAGTAAGCTGTGATTACACTACTGCACTCCATCCAACCTGGGCAACAGAGTGAGATTTGTCTCTTAAAAGAAAAAAAAATATCCACTGTGGTTGTTGGGCACTTCAAAAATTCAGCCCGTAGCATGTGCTTGTAGTCCCAGCTACTTGGGAGGCTGAAGTAAGAGGACTGCTTGAGCCCCAGGAGTTCAAAGCCTGTCTGGGCAATGTAGCAAGATCTTATCTCTAGAAAAAAAATTTAATGCAAAATGTTTATTTCAGCAACCGGAGATAATAGCAGCAGTAAATTTAGGCTGATGTTATGAAGATGTCCTGTGTCACTTCTACACTTGGAAGGAGAAAAGTGGCTCATCTGAAATGAACCCTAAACAATCTCAGAGAAACTGCCCCATTATGATATTATTTCTCTCCTGCAAACTAAACTCAGCATATTGCCTTCCTCATGCCAAAGGAAGTACAGGATATTAGAAAAATGTGGGAGCAGAACAGAAACCGAAAACTAGACTACAAAAGTGTACTGGCAAAATCAGTTTCAACATAATGTGAGGGACACACTTGCCTCTATTGTTTTAAGGGGCTTTAGTTATCATGCTGCACACATGGTTGAATGACACTTGCGAGGTGCAATCATTTTGAACTTAGAGACAGCAGTTGGACTGGTTTAGTCAGTAGTTGATCAGCACATCGTGCTGGTTTCTGCCAATCGGGCATGGCCTGCCAAAGAATCAGGAAGGGTATTTTAAGTGTGGATATACTTTTAAATGCTGGTAGTGATATATCCTTTAAGACAGGCATGGGTCTTCACAATAGACTCAAGTATTTCTTCCTAGATAAATTTAAGTGTTTAAGGATTATGTGGGGAGGTTTATTTAAAAATGCTTTTGGGGCCCCACTATAAGAGGTGGATTCAGTGAGTCAGGGGAAAGGCTCCCAAAGAGGCATTTTAAACAAACTCTCCAGGTTATTCTAAGGCAGGTGGGTCTAAGCTACACTTCTAAGACATTCTGTATTAGAAGCATCTCCCTGAATAAATGCCACTTGAATCTGAGACACTAGTGTTAAGCAATCATGTTGGGCTAGATTATTAAGAACATAGGATTCTATTTAAAAAGGAAAGCTATCTTTACTTACACCATCTCCAGGGATTAAAAAACTGAACAGGAATAAAAATAACTCAACTCTTCTTAAAATAACCTTTAAGGATGGCAATGGATTTAGGAGACAAGTTTCTCATAATATAAGTTATAATGAGGCCAAAGTGGTAGGTCATTTAAAATATTAATTAGTTCTTGAAAGCAGGTTTACTTTCTGAAACCGAAAATTATATTACCCTTAATTTTTTTTTTTTTTGATGGAGTCTCACTCTGTCACCCAGGCTGGAGTGCAATGGCACAATCTTGGCTCACTTCAACCTCCACCTCCCGGGTGCAAGTGATTCTCCTGCCTCAGCCTCCCAAGCAGCTGGGATTATAGGTGCACACCACCACGCCTGGCTACTTTTTGTATTTTCAGTAGAGATGGGGTTTCATCATGTTGACCACTCCTGACCTCAGGTGATCTACCTGCCTCAGCTTCCCAAAGTGGTGGGATTACAGGCATGAGCCACTGCGCTTGGCCTACCCTTAAAAATTTTAAATCTGTTGAGAAATACTTACTAAAAGCCAAATACCATAATTTCTATATATCCTTCTCTTAACATGTAATCATTGAAAAATAGAAAAAAGTCACATGAAATGAACTGGTTAAATGAGAAACACAAATATTCAAAAGCAACATGAAAGCTAAGAAATGAAAGTTATTGAATAAAACAGAAAATATTTATTTCAAATTATAGTAGAGAAAATTGATATAGGAATCAATAATAATACTATTTTTCAAAAATAATTTTGGAGGCCGAGACAAGAGGATCCCCTAAGACCAGCCTGGGTAATATAATGAGTCCCTGTTTCTAAAAAAATAAAAACAATTAGCCAGGCATGGTGGTAAGCACCTGTAGACCCAGCTACCCAGGAGGCTGAAGTGGGAGGATCACTTGAGCCCAGGCATTCTAGGCTGCAGTGAGCTATGATTGCACCACTACACTCCAGCCCATCTCTAAAAATAATAACAATCATAATTTTGGCATAAATCTTCATAATAGACTCAAGTGTTTCTTCCTAGACAAGATGGAATATATATTATTTTATCCACACAGAAGTTTAGCAGTAAGGTTTTGTTTGTTGTATAAGTACTCCCATATGTACAAGTCTAGCATCAATGTTTGCATAGAGGTGACGTGTAGTGAAAGTATGATGAAGGAAATAAAAGAAATGGGCAAGTGGAAGAATTTTATTTTATTTTGTTTTGTTTTTTTGAGGTGGAGTCTTACACTGTCACCCAGGCTGGAGTGCAGTGCCACAATCTCGGCTCACTGCAACCTCTGCCTTCCAGATTCAAGTGATTCTCCTGCCTCAGCCTCCCGTGTAGCTGGGATTACAGGTGTGAGTCACCACACCTGGCTAATTTTTTGTGTTTTTAGTAGAGATGGGGTTCCACCGTGTTAGCCAGGATGGTGTCAATCTCCTGACCTCGCGATCTGCCCGCCTCGGCCTCCCAAAGTGCTGGATTGCAGGTGTGAGCCACTGCGCCCGGGCTCCACATGGTAGCTTTGTAAAGGGCAGGGTTAAGGCCCAGCTCTCAGACTTACAGAAGCTCTGGGTTGGGAAGGATATTAGAGGTTACTTCTGGTCCAAGCCCTACCTCTCCGTCCAGTGCCAGGTCAGAACTTGTGATAGTTCAATGCAGGTTAATAATTTGGCACCTTTTCCTACTGATATTCTCCAAATAGTTGTTCAACATTTATTTAGAAGTTTAAATATTAGAATAATAGCAAAAAGTGTAATTTTCACTTCTCATACTTCGTAGGTTTATTTTGGGAGGGACCTTTAACCTATTTTGCAACTTACTCCTTAGTGATTAAAATGAACTTCTCCTGAGTTGCAATGCAAGACTCAGTTAATATTTCCAAAGTCTCTTCTGCAGGACTGGATCAATGAATAAAAACTGACACTAAAATGTAAGTAGCAATTATTCAATAATTAATACTAATGAATTACTAAATCTCTACATCTTAAAAGTTTGAATACTGGTGTATTTAGAATTTGGTTTCCAAAACTATGCATGGCATGGTGTTTTATTTTAAAATTCAAATTCTAACGCTATATACCCTTTTTAAAGTGTTAATTTCTAATTTCTAAGTGTGGCTATATCTTCATAAAATCTCTCTCTATGGCCATTAAAACGGATTATGCCATAGATGAAATGGCCCTGAACATTTCACAGAGAGAGACTCCTACAACTTGATTTTGCTGAGCTAATCTTCATAGTTAGTTAAGGACCACAGAAGACTACCATGAGCAGCAGAGGTCCGACGTGGACTGTAGAAACACAGGCTAAAGGACACGAAGAATTGTGTACTTGACTAAATGTTCAGGGCAGAGCCAACAAAACTCAATTGTTCTGGACAACCACACCATTTTCTCTACAGCTGCTGAAAGTTGTGTGGGTGGGATCTACAGATAATTGCCCCACTTCTCCATTTCATTTTGCCTGTCTAAACATTGCATAAATAACTACTTGATAAATTCAATGTTGATGTTGGCACATGAACAGACAGACAGAAAAGTGACTGCTCATTTTAAAATTTATAAAGCCAATATAAATAGTAATCAAATATCAAAGGAGAATGCCTAAAATGTTTAAAATTCAAAATGATGTTTAATTTGCCAAATTTCAACCCACTTATGGAGCTTAATTCGAAAATACTTTTGGCCGATATTTAAAATAAAGTGACATTTGACAGACTATTCAAATATTAAGTTTAAAAATATACTCTCTCTAAATAATAATAATAATTTTAATACAAACTCTAGATCCACAACTTGTAGGATTAACTGTCTCTTCCCCAATATGCCGAAAACATGTACACATCCAAATATGCACATAGAATATGAATGCTAGAAATGTTTAAGAATATATTATGAAAAAATTTCATGTCAGGATAAATAAACTTCAGTAGTTAATGAAAAATAATTATTTTAAGGTTTAAGTTGTCTTTAAAATTAAATTTTACATATCTTTTCAAGATATATGAGAAGACATACACCACCTATCTCACTATGGAATGTGGTAAAACAAACATAATTTATAGCTGTGTCATGGCAGCCAAATGGCATAAATTCTTCAGATGCTGCACCTTGCTAAAATGGCAACACCAAATTTCATGAACAAAGTGAAGTGGAAGAGCAAAGAGAAGAAAAATCTAATACAACAATGGTTCTAATCTAATCTAATACAAAAAAATTTCTTTCTGGTTGCCTTACAGCTTAAGAGAAAATTTAAAACTCTCCTTAAGCTGTAACTGCAAAAAATTTATAAAGAAAATCCATTAGTTAAAACAAATTAGGCAAATGGTATTGAGGCTACTTGAATTTATGTCGCAGTGCCCTTATTATTAACCATACCAACCGTGGGCCACACACATTTGACTAAATGTACTTGGTGGTTGATTCTCGAAATGTCATAATTCAAGAAATGCACAAGGAAAAAAAACTAGTGGAAAAGCAAAAGCAACAAGTGAAATATCTGACAAAATTGAAAATAATACCACACAGGTCAAAAAAAAATCCAATTAACACATATAATTTCAGTTTTGTGCTATATTCCAATGGTTCTTTTCAGTCTTCTAATTTACATTGCTTTTCATGTATTTCAGTAATATATAGGCATACCTTGGAGAAATTGCAACTTTGTTTTCAGACCCAGGCAATTAAGTCACATGAATTTGTTTCATAGCAGATGTACATGTTATGTTTAGAATATACTGTAGTCTGTTAAGTGTGCAATAGCATTGTCTTAAAAAATGTAGATACCTTAATTTCAAAAGTACTTTACTGCTAAAAAATGCTAACAATCATCTGAGCCTTTAGCTAGTACTAATTATTTGCTGGTAGAGGGTCTTCTCTCTGTGTGTTTGGCTGCTGACTGACTGATCAAGGTGGTGGTTGCTGAAGGTTGTGGCAATTTCTTAAAACAAGACAAAAATCAAGTTTGCCATATTGGTTGATTCTTTCACAAAAGATTTATCTGCAGCATGTGATGTCATTTGACGGCATTTTATCCACAACAGGAGTTTCAAAATTGATGTCAATCCTCTTCAACCCTGCTGATGCTTTATCATCTAAATTTACGCAATATTCTAAATCCTTTGTTGTCATTTCAACGATGTTTACAACATCTTCACCGGGGTAGATTCCATCTTGAGAAACCACTTTCTTTGCTCATCCATGAGAAGCAAATCCTCATCCTTTCAAGTTCTATCATGAGATCGCAGAAATTCTGTCATCTCTTCAGGCTCCACTTATAATTCTAGTTCTCTTGCTCTTTCTACCTCATCTTCAGTGACTTTCTCCACTGAAGTCTTGAACCCCTCAAAGTCATCCATGAGGGTTGGAATCCACTTCTTCCAAACTCCAGTTAATCTTAGTATTTTGACCTCCACCCATGAATCACATATATTCTTAATGGCATCTTGAATGGTAAAAACATTTCCAGACAGTTTTCAACTTATTTTGCCCAGATCCATAAGAGGAATCACTATCTATGGCATCCATAGCCTTACAAAATGTATTTCTTAAATAATATAACTTGAACATTGAAATTAATCCTTGATCTGTGGGCTGTAGAATGGATATTGGATTAGCAAGTAGGAAAACATTAATCTCCTTGTACATTTACATCAGAATTCCTACGTGACTAGGTGCATTGTCAATGAAAGAAATCTTTTGAAAGGAATCTTTTATCTGAGAAGCAGGTCTCAACAATGAGCTTAAAATATTCAGGAAACCATGCTATAAATAGATGTGCTGTTATCCAAGCTTTGTTGTTCTGTTTATAAAGCACAGGCAGAGTAGACTTAGCATAAGTCTTAAGGGCCCTAGAATTTTCAGAATGGTTAATAAGCATTGGCTTCACCTTCAAGTCACCAGCTGCATGAGCCTCTAACAAGAGAGTCGGCCTGTCTTTTGAAGTTTTGAAACTACACATTGACTTTTCATCTCTAGTTAGGAAAGTCCGAGGTGGTCTTTTCTTCTAATAGAAGGCTGTTTTGTCTACATTGGGAATCTGTTGTTTAGTGATCTTCATCAATGATCCTTGCTGCATTTTCTGCATAACTTACTGCTTCACCTTATACTTTTATGTTATGGAGACAACTTCTGCTCTTAAACTTCATGAACCAACCTCTGCTAGCTTCCAACTTTTCTACTGCAGCTTTCTCACCTCTCTCAGACTTCAGAGAACTGAAGAGAATTAGAGTTTGGCTCTGGATTAGACTTTGGCTTAAGGGAAAGTTGTGGCTTGTTTGATCTTTTATCCAGACATAAAACTTTATATCAGCTGTAAGGCTGTTTTGCTTTCTTATGATTTGTGTGTTCACTGGAGTGTACTTTTAATTTCCTTCAGGAACTTTTCCTTGTATTCACAACTTAGCTAACTGGCACAAGAGGCCTAGATTTTAGCATGTCTCAGCTTTCAACATGCCTGCCTCACTAAGCTTAATCATTCCTAGTTTCCAATAAGTGAGAGATGTGTGATTTTTTTCCTTTCACTTGGACACTTAGAGGCCATTGTAGGGTTTGTAAGTGGGCTAATTTCATCATTTTTGAGTCTCAGGGAATAGGGAGGCCAGAGGAGAGGGAGAGAGATAGGAGGACTGCAGGTTAGTGGAACAGTCAAAACACATACCGATTAAGTTCAGTGTCTTACATTTGTGGCACCACAAAACAATCACTGATCACCGATCACTGATCACAAATCACCATAATAATTATGATAATAAAGAAAAAGTTTGAAATATTGTAAGAATTATCAAAATGTGACCAAGAGGCATGAAATGACCTCAAGCTGGGAAAACATCACCAATAGATTTGCTCAAGGCAGAGTTGTCACAACCTTCAATTTGTAGAAAACACAGTATCAGCAAAGCACAATAAAACAACATATGCCTGTAATTCACATACCATTCAACTAATCCATTCAAAGTGTACAATTCAATGACTTTTAGTTGAATTATGCAACCATCATTACAATCAATTTTAGTATATTTTCATCACCACAAAAGAAACCTCATACATACTAGCAGTACTCCTAATTTCTACCAAATTCTCAGCCCTAGGAGACCACTAATCTACTTTCTGTCTCTATAGACTTGGCTATTTTGGAGATCCCATATAAACGGAATCATACAATACATAGTCTTTTGTGATTAGTTTCTTTCACTTACCATAATACTTTCAAGGTTCATTTGTGTTGCAATTCTTTTTTATGGCCAAATATTATTTCACTGTATAGAAGTATATATTTTATTTATACATTCATCCGCTGATAGACATTAGGGAAATTGTAATTTTTTAGTTATTATGAGTAACATTACTAAGAATATGCATGAACAAGTCATATGTACATGTATATCTCCATTTCCTTTGGGTATATACATATCTGAGAGTGGAATTGCTGGATCATATGGTAATTCTGTATTTAACTTTTTGAAGAACTGACAGACTGTTTTCCAAAATGACTGTATTGTTTTGAAATCCCAACACTAATGTATGAAGGTTCCTATTTCTCTATTATTGCCAAAATAATAGAGCCATGACTTCAGAATTCTGAAGAAAAGTGGTATCTAACATAAAATTCTGTAGTCTGCCAAACTATCAACTAGGCATGAGAATAGAATAAAAATATTTCTAGAAATTTTTAGATATGCAAATACTCAAAAATTTTTATCTCCATCACCTTACCCTTGGGAAACCACTATGTCCACAATGATAAAATAAAATACGAAAAAGGAAAACTTGTGTGCTGCTGTTTTCCATAGTCTTGTGCAAGTATTTGACTTTTAAAACTATATGCATGTAAAATGTTGAATTTTTAAAAAAAATACTTAAATTTGAAAAGAAGATGAACTCTTCTTATGGACTGGTTGAAAACTGTTTAGTGAAAACATTAACTGAAATCACCTCAATTAATTCTAGTTTGGAATGTTTATTTACTTGATAGAGCGTTAAAAAAAGAGGCAAAGACTTTTATACAAATTTCCTTTTATTTTGTATTGCAAGTGATGAATACTTGTAAACTAGCCCTTTGAAATTGACTTTAAAAGGCTCTACATAAATGGTTACAATGAGGAAACACCTTTTGGAATGTGAAATAATTGAGCTCATCATGGGAATAGGTGTTTGTGGCTGGGTTTTTTTTAAAAACCCAGTGGTCAACACATCACAGACAGATTAAAAAGGTATTAAATTTCAAACTTGTGCTGTGGAAACTATTAAATGACTCTGGTCATGACAAAATCATTAACAATAAAAATTCAAGTAAACAATTCAAATAATATTGTTTCATTAAATGAGCAGGGGAAAAACGTGCATTACTAAATCAATATATTATTTTACGTGATAACTTTATTTTAAATACATATTACCTAAATTAAATATTCTAAGAAAAAGAAAATTAGCTATCAGATTCCCAAAAACATCTTTCATTTTCATTGAGGTGGCAAGAATGAAAGCAAGGTGAGCGCATCATTCCTTAAAAGCTGAGGCCATGACTTAATCATACTTGCATTTTATGACCATCTGACTGAGGAAGTCTCTCTCCTCCCTCTCTATCCTATCACCTTGTTTCTTTTCTTCATAGCGCTTATCACTCTCTGATATTTTCTTGTTTATTTCTTGGTTTATATGCTTCAAGTTTATCTGTATCAACTAAACGTCAGCCTAATGAAAGCAGAGCTCCTGCAGTCTTGTTCACATCGGAATGCATCCTCAGTGCTACCCAATGCCTCTCAGATCATTGATATTTATTAAAAATTAAACAGATAAGCAAAAGAATGGGCAGCTGGTAGACATAATAAACAAAGCACACTAATGAAATCTTTTTCACAGATGTGGGGTCATCTTCTGATCACTGGGAGGAAAACTGCTTTCTAACAATTCTTGTGAGTGATAGTTTACGATGCTCCCGGTATTGAAACCTTCTTACTGAATAGACTCATAGTGGGGTTGCAGCTATTAGTAGCCTGTGTTCTCTGAGAAAGTTCTCAAGAATTTTTATAACCATCCTACTTACAGCAAAAGCATGGTTCACTCTGCAGCTACTGCATGAAGTCTGGCACAATAGGGAAAAAATGGAATAATGTTAGGTATTCAAAAGCACATAACTTGTTTACTCATTTACTTCAGCAGGGCATTTTGCTTTACCGCTTTGAAGCCAGATCATTTCTAGTTTCACTTTCCTTGAAACTCTTTGATGGCTCCACAGTGACTATGGAAAAGCCCACAATGTTAGCATGGAAAACAAGTCCTTCCACAGTTGGGCTGGCTTCCTCTTTCTCATTTTCTCACTACCTGGTTTCTCTCTCACGTATGGGATTTTGGAAGTGTGGACAAGGAGTTGTGGATATATATTAGCATATGGAGATTGGTGAAACTAGCCACAGCAAAGAGCTTCCAGTCCCTGAATAAGCCAAGTGGTTTCTTCCATCAGCACTTCTGCTCACCCAGCTCCCTCTGCTTGGAAAGCACTCCCTTTCTCTCCACTTAGCGGTTCCTATTCTTCGGTTAAGACTCCATGAAACCTTCTCTAGCACCTTCTGGAGGACAAATGACCAGCCTCTCTTCTGGGTAGAGGCCACTACCCTCACTTGCAGATTTCTTATAGGACCTGCCTCAAGGTTACTCCCAACACTGCATCTCCCATCAGTTTCTGTTTTTCATTCCAGACACTGTCCTCTTTGCAGTTCCTCAAATCCCTATTTTCATTTGCCAGGGGTGAAAAATATCTTCTCAGACATTTACACAATGTATTCTTACCTCCATTCAACTCTCTGCTCAAAGGTCACTTCCTAGGAGAGGCTGTCTTTGTCCACCCTGAGAAATTCCTCCCTTTCTCATTTTTCTGAATAGAACTACCCCTTCTTTAGCCTTTACACTGGCTTACTTTTTCTTTGTAGTACTGATCTAACATTATATATTTAGTAATGTATCTGTCTTCCCTTCTAGAATATAAGCGCTGTGATGGTAGATCTTTGTTATGTTTACTGCTGTGAATGTGAATGAACGAATGATTGAATGGCACTTGTGGCACTTGATGACTCATGTTGGCTTTGAGATTTTGCTGTCTTTCTCTGCAGGGATTGTATCCTATGCCTCTTAGTCTCCAGTTCCTTCCTGACAGGATAACTTCTTAGTATTCCTTCTATGACTGAATGACATCAAGTATAAGTTACCTGTAACAATTGTTCCCAACAGAGACTCTGAATCCATGTATATTGCATAAGGTGAATAACACAACTATATTTCCACAATCCCTTTATCTAAAACTCAGGACCAGATGTGTTTCAAAATTCAGAATCATTTATTTATTTATTATTTTCTTTTTTGAGACAGAGTCTCTCCCTATCTCCCAGGCAGGAGTGCATTGGTGCGATCTCAGCTCACTGCAAGCTCTGCCTCCCAGGTTCATGCCATTCTCCTGCCTCAGCCTCCCAAGTAGCTGGGACTACAGGTGCCCACCACCACGCCCAGCTAATTTTTGTATTTTTAGTAGAGACGGGGTTTCACCATGTTAGCCAGGATGGTCTCGATCTCCTGACCTCGTGATCCACCCACCTCGGCCTCCCAAAGTGCTGGGATTATAGGCGTGAGCCACCACACCCAGCCAATTCAGAATCATTTATTACTTAACACCCCTGTCAGAGTCAGTATCCTGTTATCTAACCCATGAAGAGCCTTGCAACAAAACATGTGAAAAGCCATACTACATGTGAGAAATAATGCTCAAGTCAGAGTTTGCTGCCAAGTGAGTTGTCAAGATAGATTTCCTAAGTATGGGATTTTGGAAGTGTGGACAAGGAGCTGTGGATGTGTATTAGCATATGGAGACTGGTGAAACATCTCCATACTAACATGGGTTTCCCACAATCCAGAAGGTTAAGAATTACTGATTTAATACATTAGTTTAAATAATTTATTTTTTCATTGTAGCTAACATTAATGAAGCATTTACTTTATGTCAACCCCTGTGCTGAGCTCTTTAAATAAGTATGTAAAACTATTATGTGTCCCATTTTACAGGGGAGGAAACTATGGTTTAGAAAGAGGCTTAGCATATCTTTGCACTGGTAACTGACTAAGCTGGACCCAGACTGAAGCTGCCTCACGATAAAAAGCCATGCTCTTACTTCATATTGTACAAGGTCAAAATTCTTTAGTCTTTCCAGTTTCTTTGTGATGTTGGGTCTAAGAAAAGTTTCTGTAATTCAAGTGAATGTGAAAATCCTCAGGCTACAAGTTCTCTTTTGTAAAAAACAGGCTGGCTATATGTAGTCAACATTTAACTGATATTTGTACAATGGAATAATATATTTTCTCAGCTACATTAATGTTTTAAATGTTTGTAATCAGAGATCAAGTGATTTCAGATAATTAAAAAAATATACAGTCACACTAACTTGCCCTGATTTCCTTTGTAGAACCATGATCTGCAGAACCAAGGACTGCTATTACCTGATAGATGAGAATAGGAATGGTAGAAGAGGCCATCAAAAGGCACTAGTTATAAATAATATGTAGATTTTTAACTTACCCTTTTCAAGAACACTTTGGCTGCCTGAATTTTTTAAAAGCCAGACAGAACTTAATAAAATATATTTGTGATGACCAAATTTTGAAACTCCTTTGGAATTAACAAATATAGCAGTGAGAGTTGGCATTAAGGAGTCACTTGTACAGAAACAATAAAGCTATATTTTAAAAATCTATGCATAGGGCTACAGCTTCACCTGAAGACACAGTGTTTTGGACCATACCACACTCATGGGAAAGCCTCCGATTTTGAAATGTAGAGTAGCAAAAAACACAACACACAGTCATTTCATGGTACAAAGCCGATACTATAAACATGAGAATTAAGAAATGAAAATAACATATACACTAAAAACATCACAACAGAAACAGGCTTTATTTCAACCAGACAAATGAGTTCTTCAATTAACATCAACTTCTTCAAGACTTGAAGATACGGAAATTAAAGACGGTGCTCAGAAGGCAGAGAAAGGAAGATTCATCCTGGAGTAATTGTTCTGTCCTTCAAGAATCCCTTTCAACAATAAGCTCAATACACAAGATCATGGGATCTCACGCATTCCGACATTTGTACGTGACCCTCATTTGAAAGTTACCCATCAGTCTTAATGAAATCTTTCAAAAAGAAAAAATATATAGATCAGTATAAATTATTTTAATTTTAGAAACTGAGATTGAAGTACAGTTTTAGTTTAAAATATTAAAATGAAAAAAACTTTAACATTATTAAAGATGTATTGTTACAAATTTCCTAGATATATACATGTACAAAACAAACAGATATTACTATCTGACACCTCAACCCATGACTTACGCTAAATCTCCTGATATGAACAATTAATCTACTGGGAGGCTTTTCCCAGTAAGTTCCAAACTTCTTGCACAAAGATTTGCTGCCATTCATATTCTGTGCATGGATGAGGACATTTCATCATAGACTATTTCAACTTAATATCACCTAGCATAAAATAAATCCAATGAAACACTATATTTATAAGGGATAAGACAAACTTGCCAGACTCATTAAATTCATTAACACATTCAGTCTTCTCTTCACGGGCATTTTCAAGAGCTTTAGATCTTGTGCTTAACTTTGTATTGAGCTGGTCAGCACCTTCATTGATATGAACAATTATGTCAAAGAAAGTTTACAGGTAGGGGAGGGAGATCATCTGAGGACAGAAACAGAGGGAAGGACTCTCTTTTTTCATAAGACAACTAAAACAGAAAAACAAGACCAAAAAGGGTAAACAAACAAATAACAAAAGTGTTCACAGTAAAACATGCCAGATTTGTAGTTTCATTTGAAACCAACAGCAAATCATGAAACGTCATGAAAAATATGAGTCAAGGTAAAATCTCCTAGAGTAATTACTAAATGAAGTTAAAATCACCACACTGATCAGTAAACCCCAGAAGAAAAATGAACAGCGCTTACATATCAGGTCCTTCTTAAACATCAAACAACTTTTCAAAGTTAATGCATACCATTGGTAGGTTTGGCCACGCTGCACCATTTTTTTAAAAAAATACAGTATACAGAAAAAAAACCTTTTATATTCCCCCGTTTTGAATCATTAGCTCAAAACCTAAGAGTAAAAGATCATCTGGAAGGATTTTAAATTATTTACAAATCCAGCAGGTTCATCTGCCATAATGGCTTGGTTTCCGTCCCAAAGCGACCTTCACCTTCTCCAGCAGCAATTTTTTAGTTCTCTGTCCTTTGGGGAGGCTGTTCCCTCCACTGCTCATCTCTACTTGTCATCGGTCATTTTGAACAGTTCCAACAGGGCCCCAACAGCTCCAAAATAACCCTATGAAAACAATACAAAACGATGATCTCTGAACTTTAGCCAAATACCTATTGTTTTTAATAATTCTAGGAATGCCATTAATGTAGATAAAAGAGAAATTTAAAACCTAAATTGTGCGTCACAAAACATGGCAGAATAATAACAACTATAATTTATTGGACACCTACTTATATATATTAAATAAATTCACATATGTAAGTGCTTAGAACTATGTCTGGCACATGTGTGCTAAGTGTGTGCTGGGGGTTGTTAGTATTATAACTATTTCATCTTTATCTTCATCATGGCAAAACTCTGATTATTATTTCACATATGAGAAATGGAAGGTAATAAATTAAATTACCCTTGCAGGGTCACAGGTCTTGTACCAGGGCTCAACACCAAATCTGTCTGACTTCAAAGTTATATTTCATGGGAGAAAACCCTAAACTTCCCTCAGTAGCTCTTGCATAGGCACTTAAATTAGTCCAAGCCTCACTTTGCCCATCTGTAAAATAAAAGACCATATGTCTATGAAAATGAAAGGAACTAAAAAAGATAGATTTGTAGAGAACTATGTGTTAGTTTGTTCAGGCTGCTATATATAACAAAGTACCCTAGACTGGGTGGCTTATAAACAATAGAAATTTGCTTCTCACAGTTCTAGAGGCCAGGAAGTCTAAAATCAAGGTGTCTAGTGAGGACCCATTCCTCATAGATAGCTGTCTTCACATTATAATCTCACATGGCTGGATTATGTGGTGGAAGGGGCAAGGGAGCTCTCTTAGACCTTTTTTATAAGGATGCTAATTCCATTCATGAAGGCTCAGCCCTCATGACCTAATCACCTCCCGAAGGCCATCTCCCAATACCATCACCTTGTAGATTAGGATTTCAACATACACATTTGAAGTTGGTCGGGGCACAAATAATCAGTCCACAACAATCTGTTTCCAAAAGGCAGGAGGCTCCATTCTTCTGGCACTTGCTGAACTCAATAGTTATAACTGCAGCAGTAGGTGTGAGTGTGGCAGGACGTGGACGGATCTTTGCTGCTGCTGCTGTCAGATCACATTTATTGAGGCCCCACTAATGCTAGAAGTGGTTCTAAGCACTTTACATGGATTTACTCATTTACCTATCACAATAACTCTATGAGAAAAATATGATAATTGCCCCTTTTTAAAAATGCTAAAACAGAAATGGACAGATGGAGTCATTGTCTAAGATCTCAAAGTCAGTAAAAGGCAGTGTTCTTAACTATCTGGCTAGATGGCATCTCTTAAGAGATGTTCTGTAACATTAGTTGAATGGATAAGAAATTAAGTGAGGACTCCTAAGGCCAGGGCAGGTGACCAGAAAGCCACCATACCAGTGCTTCTCAAAAGTTGTGTCTCCATAGTATTCTCTAGTAAGGCGAGCGTAAGCTACAGTGAATTTAAGAATGTAGAGAATTTTCTGAGGACCACATTATGAGGGTTACAAGAATATTCCATTTTCACTGGCCATAGAGACTGAGTTATGATATAGGGTAACAAACCAAAGCCAGAGTCCACAGAGGCTTAGGATTGTACAGGGTGATATAGGTGACTACATTTTTACCTATAGAAGTGGCTTTCCCCAAAAGGTTGGATTTTACTTCCTATCTTACCTAACTTCCCACGTGATGTTATAGAAGACTTTTTATCCCTGACAGTTTCCAGTCTTTAATAAAACAAAATACAGGCAGAGAGAGTTCAAAATAACTGTAAGTGCATTGGTAACTTCTTACATAAATAGCTCAATCTGAAGATGAGAACAAAATGGCACAGTAGTTATTCATTACAATTGAAACCCACAATACTAGCTCTCTCAATGTTTTTCTGCTGCAGTATACACAAGAGATTAGATACCTCCAGTGACAGCTCATTACTGCACTGCAGCACTGATTTTAAAGGTGACAGAGGAGGTGGAAGAGAGAACGGCTTTTGTTGTTGTTGTTTATATTATGGTAGAAACTCCAAGTAAGGGGGCCGGGATGGCTCACAACCGTAATCCTAGCACTGTGGGAGGCCGAGGCGGGCGGATTACCTGAGGTCGGGAGTTCGCGACCATCCTGGCCAATATGGTGAAACCCTCTACTAAAAATATGAAAATTAGTCTGGCGTGGTGGCGCACGTCTGTAATCCCGGCTACTTGGGAGGCTGAGGCACGAGAATTGCTTGAACTTGGGAGGCGGAGGTAGCAGTGAGCTGAGACTACGCCACTGCACTCCAGCCTGGGTGACAGAGGGAGACTCTGTCTCAAAAAAAAAGAAATTCCAAGTAAGGGACTCTGAATTTACTGACACTCTCCATTTCCTTTGTAAACAGGTTCACTAATGGTCACGTACACTGACCTCTTAAGGCCAACAGGCTACTCTTAGTCGCCCAGGCACTTCTGTTCTTACCAGCTGAGTTGCTTACTTGCCAAGAGTCAGTTGTGTTTATTCTTTTTTATTTTATTTTATTTTTTTTTGAGACGGAGTCTCGCTCTGTCGCCCAGACTGGAGCGCAGTGGCCGGATCTCAGCTCACTGCAAGCTCCGCCTCCCGGGTTCACGCCATTCTCCTGCCTCAGCCTCCTGAGTAGCTGGGACTACAGGCGCCCGCCACCTCGCCCGGCTAGTTTTTTGTATTTTTTGTAGAGACGGGGTTTCACCGGGTTAGCCAGGAGCTGTGTTTATTCTTAAATTTGTTTATGACAGGTTGATTGTAATGTAATAATCTAGTTTAACTATATACCACCTAATCAATAAAAAGAGCACAAATTGATGGTCAGTTCTATGAAAATCCAGTTAACTTCTTGAGAAATACTGAAAAAGATAGAAATAACTGCTGTCTACTTAGGTGGATGCCACAATGTGAAAGATAGAGAAAAAAATCTGTAAGAATTCTGCAACGAACTTGCTTCATAAGTATCTTTAACTTCTTAATCCACTTTAAGGAAACAAACTGGAAATCAAAGGAGGTGCATAATATTGTAGATTATGAAAGAAAGATAACCACAGGACTCCAATCGGCAGAAACCATGCTCAAAAATAGGTGTTGGTCTCACATCAAAAGATTGGTGAGTGCACATTTACACATTTTAAGGTATAATAAAATGTTTGAAGAAAGATTTTTTGAATGATTACTCATTTTATCTGACTTTAAAACTTTTAAAATGTTAGTATAAATTGACAACTTATAATCATATATTTATGGGGTACAAAGTGAGGTTATGATTTATGAATATAATGTGAAATAACTAAAGCAAGCTAATTAACATGCATATAACTTCAAATACTTAGATTTTTTTGGTGAGAACATTTGAAATTTACAAGTTTGAAATGTATGTTCCCATTTCTCCTACCCTCCAGCCTCTGTAACCACCATTCTACTCTCCGCTTCTATGAGTTTGATTGTTTTAGATTCCACAAATAAGTGAGAACATGCAGTATGTCTTCCTGTGTCTGGCTTATTTCACTTAGCATTATGTTTTCCAATTCCATCCATGTTGTTGCAAACTACATAATTTCTTTTTAAGTGCTGAATAGTATTCCATTGTGTATATGTACCACATTAAAAAAATCCATTCATCTGCTGATAGACACTTAGGATAATTCCGTAACCTGGTTACTGTGAGTAGTGCTGCAATAAACATGGGAGTGCAGACATCTCTTCGACATACTGATTTTAAATCTTTTGGGTAAATACTCAGAGGTAGAACTGCTCGATCATATGGTAATTTTATTTTTAGTTTTTTTGAAACTTCCATGCAGTTTTCTATAATGACTGTCCTAATTTACATTTCCAGTAACTTTTTAAAAAAATTAAATTAACCAACTACCAGTCCTGGTTGTTGGATAAGAACGCTTCCATTTAATATATACTTTTTTATTATCCTTTGTGTAAATGCAAAGTGTAAATGGCAACTTTTCTACTTGACCAATTTAAAAAACTAAGAGACCCGCTGATAGGTTAGCCAAACCAAAATATACTCCACATATGACAGTAAGTCTATGCAAGCTCAACCTACCTCATGTTCCAAAAACAGAGCTTTTAGTTGTCCTTTGGACCAAAAATCCATGGCATATGCTAGCAGCTTCATGGAGACCATATTGATTCTGAGAAAATTTCCAACAAACACAACTCTGTCTATATTCTGGAAAAAATGTTAAAGAAAACAATTGAATCATGGCATAAAAATAGGATTTGGCAAAGACCCAGTGTTACATATGTCTCTGTACAGAACCTTGAAGAGTAAATTTTCCTTGTTTTTTTGGTGGAATTATTTCTACATTGCCAAAATGAAGTTAAACCAACCTTATAGTACATTCCACAAGAACAAGAGGCTGAGATTTTTGTTGGGCAAGGCAGAAACTGATATTGGACTTATCTGCAGGTGTTATGTCAGACTGCCTTAGGTCTGACATGAAATTAAGCTCCCAAAACACACCCATATATACAATTTTAACTGGAGTTCAAGTTCAGCTAAATTTTCATGTGTAATACCTCAATCCCCCAACTTGTAGGTATAAAATACTCTTATAACCAACTCACAGATAAAATGGCTATGGTATGGTTTATTCGTGTAATGAATAATGCTCAATTTGCTCTCTGCTGGACACTGGAAATACAAAGAAGAAAGACTACTCAGTCTCTGCCCTCAGGATATATGGTGGAATATCCTGTTTGGTCAACAGATGAGTTAAAATATGATCGCAAAAAATACTCTATTTTTGTCATCATGGATGTGGCTCTGCATTCTGAACATACACTTATGAACATTCCTCTCCTATCCTGTTCATGCAGACATTCTTCAAATCCCATAAGCTTCCAGCTCCAGTGCACTCGTTATACTTCCCACTCCCCCAGATATTTCTTAAGCTCAAACCAGAGCTCAGCCTGTCTACCATGCAGAGGCTGCTCACCACTCACTCACTCACTCACTCAGAGCCAGTTGCTATGGTCACTCACTTATATCAAAGGCAAGAGAGTCTTTGAAGCTGGTATTATTTTCTGCTTAGTCTATCGAGAGTAATCACGGTCTGGGAACATTACCTTTTAACTGCCTCAAATTTTAACAATGAATGTTCATGAACCTATTAGCCACTGAAAATTTTCTGTGGGTGGAGGAGTGGAGGTAGTTTTAATAAATTTTCATTAAGAAAAAAAAAAACTAACCACAAATCACCCAAACTAAGAGGTGACAAGGAACACTCTAAGAAACTCAGGCTGAAAAGAAATTTAATTAAATTGAGGAGTTTTGCCCTTTCTCCCCAAACAAGGGAGTCCAAGAGAGGATTTGCTGAAAGCTCATTCCTGCATTACCCTAATAGAAAGTCAGAAGGAGTAGAAGTGGCATTAAAACTGGAAGAGCATTCCATGTTTCAGATAAATTCCAGGTGGGTCAAAGATGTTAAAAAAGAAAAAAAACAAAACAACAACAACAAAAAAAACGAAAGAAAAAAAGAAAGAAAGAAAAGAAAAGAGATTAGGGAAAATATGGAAGAATTGGAAAAAAATGTTGAAGTAGAAAATGCATAATAAAGGAAATCATTTCAAAATAATTGCTATATTTACTTTAAAAAGTTAAATTTACTTGGGGAAAAACATCACCACAAACAAATCCAAGTGGGAAGCAATAAATGGAAAATATTATCATACATTTCACATCAAATGGATTTGATACTTAATTAAGAGTTCCATAAATCAATAAGAAAAAAAGGCCAACAACCCAATAGAGTAATGAGTAAATAATATTAATAGTTAATCCCAAAATAAGGTATAATTTTTAACCTATTACATTGAAAAAAATAAAAAAGTTTGATAACTATCTGTGGAGAAACTTGTACCCTTATAACCCTGCTTGGTGGGAATATAAATTAGAACTACCTTTATGGAGGGAACTTTATATCTGTTAATATTACAATCAACATATCCTATGACTCAGCAAGTTCCCTTCTAGGAATTTATCCTATTTATATACTCATATATAGGCAAAATGATATGTGTGTATACATATATGTGTATGTATTATTATTATTTAAATACACAGTGAATATTTAAATAATAGTAAGAGACTAGAAAAACCTAAATATCATTAGGAAATTGAACAAATCAATAACAGCATATCTATATGTTAAAATGCCATAGGGCCGTTAAAAAGGAAGCAATTTAAAATATACTGATATGATCAATTTCAAGACGCATTACTACGTCAAAAGCAACAGGCAGTATTTTAGAGGTGCTTATTAAAACATATAGGGTAGATTGACATAATATCTTGGATTTGTTTTCTAGTATTTTAGCAAAAAAGAGGGAAGGAGGAGGAGAGAGGACCGGAGGGAGGAGGAAGACGAAAATAGAGAGAGAGAAAGCATGTGTTGTGAAGCCTTAATGATTGCAGAATCTGCATGGATGGATATATGGAGGTTCTTTATACTGTTCTCTCTCCTTTACATATGTTTATGCATCTTCTTAATAAAAAGCTGATAAAGCAAGATGTAGAATAGTATATGGAGGGTGAATTGTATAGCATATAATTATATTTCAATGAAACTATTATTTTGTAAAAAGAATGTTAAAGAGTTTGTTACCTTTAGAAAGATAAATGTATCCTACATTACATACAATATAAACAAAAGATATATTGTAATACATACAATAAAAACAAACAAAAAAACCCTAAAAACAATGGCAGCCTCTACTGAGGTTAACACTGACAGACAGAAGTGGAAATGGTGACTCACTTCCTTGTGTATCCTTCTAATGTCTTAGTAGTCTGTATTATGTGTTTGTATTATCTATTCAAAACTTTGAATCAGAAAATTTAAAATTGATGGGGAAGCATTTCACAGCATCTCAAGAATCACGGCAAAAATGTTTTAGATTTGGTAAATGTGGTGTCCCTCAATGAAATGGCTGAAATCAAAGGGTCTCAAATCAGTGACTCCAGAGAGCAAAGCAAGGACTGAGGGACTTGGTAGCTGCTCTCATGGGGAAATGCAACAATGCCAGTCACTGGCACGGCCACTGGGAGTCTGCACTGACTGGACACCCTCTGGGGGAGCCTTGGCCCCAAGGCAACTGGTGATTCCCTTCACTCATTCAGCCCCACAGAAACATATAAAATAGTTGCTCAAACCAGTGTATAACATGGCTACATTTTCAAATTGGCACTCTTGCTATACTCCACCAATCGATAATATTGAAATTGAAATCAAAAGTGAATAGTAAAGTCAGTTGCTCTCTCCCAAAGGGATTCTGATACCTGTGAAAAGACCTGCTGACCTGCCGGCTCACTGCAGCCAAAAGCACAAGAAGCTGGCTCTGCGGAAAGTAGGGGAAAGGGCATCTATTGCTCTGTGGGGCAAGAAGTGTTACCAGCTGACCTTTGAGAGCCCATAAGTACAGCCAGCTACACACATACTGGTTTTGGGGCTTGTTTCGTTACTTGGAAAAATTCCCTTTAAAGGTTAATGTCAAGAAATAAACTCTGTTACATTGAGTCCCAAGACTCAAGTGGACTTTGAAAAAACATCTCTGGAATGCTCTTTTCTCTGAGTATCAGCCTCCCATTTAAATTCCATCTGAACTGAGGGCTTCCAAAAAGGTATGTCCCTGATCTGCAGGCCAGTAACATACTGTGTTCAGTGTTATGCAAGGAGAGTGTGTCTTTTGTCAACCCAGAACTCAAACGCAGGGCTAACACCCATGTATCATAAAGACTGCCTCATACACTAACATTCAACTATTCAACTGGGAGGGGGCTCAAGGGGCTTTCTGAGTACCTATAATGTTCTATTTCTTGATCTGAGTGATGGCTATACAGGGGTGTTGTGTGGTGTAAATTCAACTGTAAGCTTATAATTTGAGCCTTCTTCTGTATGTATATCACCTCTCTATTAAAAGCTATATTTATAAAAACTCCATTACAGAGCTACTATGGTTCTTTAATACTCTCCTATGACCTGTTCCATGCCCCAAGTCTTCTTTCTTGTCTTTCTAATACACCTCAGTTTGAAGAGTTCTACTTTACACACCTTGTATTTCAGAAAAGGTTCAATTTTTTCCAAACAAACCTTGCAGTGCTTCAAAACATGTTAATAAAACTTTGTCTGTCACCAGCTCCACCCCTTT
The DNA here is from genome assembly GCF_001698545.2 of Rhinopithecus bieti. Classification (NCBI taxonomy): domain Eukaryota; kingdom Metazoa; phylum Chordata; class Mammalia; order Primates; family Cercopithecidae; genus Rhinopithecus; species Rhinopithecus bieti. Next base: position 1,919,432 of record NW_016812402.1, on the reverse strand, counting down.
TTGTGCCTGGGGCTCTGGCTGGCCTTGGCTGTAGTAAGCTCTCTGTGCTTTGATAGCCCTGTACAATGCTGCTTGAACTCCATGCCACAAGGCAACACTGTAAAGAAGCTGAAAGCAGAGAGAATATCGAATATTGCAAGTCAAGCATTTTACCTGCAGTTATGTGCAAGGATGCTCAGACCTTTTCCTCACATTCCAGTGGACACATGGCAATAATGACGGTTACAGAGACTATGACATGGGTTGTAATTGTATCATGTTTCCACAGTTGAATGGTTTATCATTCATTATCATCCGGTGCCTTCTTAAAAATAAAGCATATATTCTTCCCCCTCCCCCAACACACACCCCTCTTGTTCTGTAAAGTGTGACTATAGTAAAGGGAAGCTTTCCTAAGGATATGCAGCTGTGTAAGAGTCAGCAGGTGCTGCACTGCCAAGATGATGTGTATGAATGACACACAGCTTTTGCCAGGTTGAGTAAGGCCTTACCTCATTCAAAGCACACATCCGAGCAATGGAGCCAATGTTGTTGGTGATGGTGACCAATGTGGCCCGGGCGAGGTCTTCCTTGCTGATGGAATCTCGCTTTTCTTTACTCATCATGTTGCCAAAGCTATGTTGGAAATATTAGCGAGAGTGTTCAAAATCGTCCTCAGGCAGGGCCCATCCTTCCACCAAAGTACTGTGGAAGGCTCTATGAGTAACTGTTCAAACTCAAGTGACCCAATTTTGCTACTATGGTTTATAAGCAGACAAGATTATAGTATGCATGGCTGACTGCCCTTTTCTTAATAGGGACAAAGTAGCATGTCCATTGATGGGGGAAAAAAATTTAATGCCTCTAGATATCTGGACAAGAATGAAACAGGTGAAACTATTGCAGTTTTCTAGAACCTTCTTTCAAAGTTGCCTTATTTTAAGAACAAGTATCAAGAGCTAAATATCTCAGTGCTTCATCAGGGGCAGGAGATCAAGTCTGAGCTCTGATACAACAGGTATCTGCACCAGGCTGGTGGATTGACATTTTAAAACATAACTTAGTGAATGGCCAGGGTGGAGAGGCTGCCTTGTGTGTAATCACTACTGCTCCTAGCTACTTAATCTCTACCTTGATGCTACAGCAGATCCTTGAAGGCCAAATCGTTCATAGTCTCCTCCGTAAATGTCCTTCACCAGCTTATCAACATTGGTGCTGTCGCCTTTAGCTGCCATTTCCAGAGCTTCTTCAAAGGTCTCACAACCAGTCAGCAAGCAACATAGGCCTAGGAATGTTCCACCTCCAAGACTGAAGGAACAATAAGGTTTATTTTTAAATTTTACTTTAAGATATGCCCATCCAGGTCCCCAACTACGCCAAGACTATTAATATGGGTGAATAAAAGCAGAGGAACAAAGGGGCACTTGAATTAAAGTGCTAGGGTGCAACAGAGCTTTAGGGTAGACTGGATATGAAAAGAGGGCAGAGACTAAAAATAAACATCAAGGAAAATTTGCCCCTAAATTTGAGAACAAAAGCAAAGAAAGACTCTCACTGATTTCTGTTGTGAGACCTTCACCTAACCACTAACCTGAGTGCTTTGTTCAGCCTTCCCACCTACGAAATGGGGCCAAATCATGATCTCTTCTATTTGGGTGGTCTGAAAGCAGCAAACAACCAAGAAATAACTCCTATTAAAAACCCATATGCAGCTGAATACAAATACCTAGAAAAAGAATTTGTGTGTACATAAAGCATAGTTCACAGCTATGAAGCCAAACCCTCTGATGACAAAACTGACCCAGGATTGTGCCAGGCGTGGCCAGTTTTAAAAGCTGTCTTTGACCTGACCTTGCTTCTCTAGCAGAGATAATCTCATTTAGCCTCCTTGAATATTTCTAGAAGGGAACCAGTGATCTGATACTGAATTTTTTTCTAGTAGACTCTCCAGAAGGTTTTTTAATATATTACTTACCACTCAATAGTAAAAAACAGTAACAAAGGTCATAAAGTGGTTCCAATGGTTGAACTACATTTAAAAACCTTTGACTTGTTTAGGGGGAAATTTCCTCTAAAATAGCCTAGACAAAATTAGAAAGTAATGACAGTAGCCAAGAATGAACTCAACTGTGTATTAATATCAAAGTTACCTAATGGAAAGAAAAGCAGATTCAGAGTAAAGTATTGCCAGTGAACTCCCAGCAGGAAAAGAAGCATTGATTCCTAAAGCTAATGGACATAGGTTTTTCTATTTCTTTACCATATAGAAGAGTAAATGAAGAAGAGCTGCTCACATCCATCTGTTCTGAAGCCCCAAGGAGCTACTAGCTTTGGAAATTCAATTTGTGTTTGAGCACTGGCTTTTACTTCTAAGAATAAAATCAATTTGGGATTAAGGTTATGTTTAATGTCAATAACTCTTTAACAAGAAGGTACAAAACTGTAGATAGGTACATAGTTCTTGAAGATGCATCTAAAACGAAACTGACTGGCTGTGGTGGCTTATGCCTGTAATCCCAGCACTTTGGGAGGCTGAGACAGGTGGATTACTTGAGGTCAGGAGTTTGAGACCAGCCTGGCCAACACGGTGAAACTCCGTTTCTATGAAAAATGCAAACATTAGCCAGGTGTGGTGGTTCATACCTGTAATCCAAGCCACTTGGGAAACTGAGGAAGGAGAATTGCTTGAACCCAGGAGGTGGAGGTTGCAGTGAGCCGGGATTGCGCCATTGCACTCCAGCCTGGGCGACAGACAGAGCGAGACTCCATCTCAAAAAATAATAAAATAAAATAAAATAGCGAAACTATGTGTAATATTCTTAAATTGTCATTTGTATAAAAATATACTTGATTGAGGCCAGGCGTGGAGGCTCATGCCTGTAATCCCAGCACTTTTGGAGGCCAAGGTGGGTGAATCACCTGAGGTCAGGAGTTTGAGATTAGCCTGGCCAACATGGTGAAACCCTGTCTCTACTAAAATATAAAATACAAAATTAGCCAGGCGTGGTGGCATGCACCTGTAATCCCAGCTACTCAGGAGGCTGAGGTGGGGGGATTACTTGTACCCTGGTGGAGATTGTAGTGAGCTGAGATTGCGCCACTGCACTCCAGCCTGGGTAACAGAGCCGGACTTCGTCTAAAGAAAAAAA
>NW_016812402.1:1881483-1915883 GCF_001698545.2 Rhinopithecus bieti | reverse complement strand
ATATATATATATATATATATATGCATTTTTTTAACTTAATTTACTCATATATATATACACACACATACACATACATATATGATTGAAATTATGGGTTTTCATGGAAAATTATGTAGCTAGGCGCCACCAGTAGCAGCCAGCCAAACTGTAGATGCAGTTCCATGAGTAAAAGAAGAGGTCCATGTACATTATTACCTTCACAACTTAGTAACAGTAGAAACTTTGCATTTCCTCTAAGAAAGTTTATCTTTATTTACATTTAATGTAGTATGTCATTCTACATTGCTGGTTTCAGCCTACCTACAAAGCTAGTGTGGGAACATGTTCTGGTTTGTGTGCCATTTGGATTTGGTTTGCTTTCTCCCTGTGTATTTTTAGAAAGATGTCTTTGCTCCCATTTCTAGCTTCTAAATATCTTTCACCCCCACAAATAACCTTTCTTTGGACATTAAGGATTTGTATTAATCGAGGCATTCAACAACCCACTCAAAGGTAGGCAACTGAAGACACTGGCTGACTTAGAAAGAAGGTAACTCATTGGCTGATGTGTTGGTATAAATGAAAAAGGGCAAGTGCCTTGTATGACTGGAAGATGACAGACGACTCCACATAAAGAATTGGAACAAATGAGGTAAAGCGAGCATGCATTTGACAGCGAGTGTACTGCAGATAGGAGGAAAGAATGCACAGCTGCAGAAGAGCCAAATGTCTCCCAGCACTTTATTAATATCCTCAACCTGCTAACCATTATTTAATCAAGTGATTTCCCTGCTCACAGTCAGATACATCTGTTAGTTTCAGTAGGCATACAGTAAAAACCCTCAGTGTACAAGAGACAAAACAATGCAAGAAAAGCTGTAGAATATTATCATCATTCAAAAATAAAACAAAACAAACAACATCACAGTGGGGGATTTTAGGAAACAGCAGAAGAAACCTTCAATTAAGTGCTCATGCCCTTAAAACAGATTCCAAAATAATGAGATGAGATGTACTGCTACTTTCACCAAAGTTTCAAAATCATCTGCATTCCTCTTTTAACAAACTACACATTCTAATGTCAGCTATAAAGTACTATTTTTTCCATTGACTTCTATAATTAGAGTTGTTTCACTAGGAAAAAAATGTTGCTACCCAATCTGGGATGCAACAAAATTATATGTAACACTGAAATAAGCCATTTGAAATCATGTTTAAAAGGAAACTGACATCCTGTGTAGCTTCTTGAAAATAAACAACTTTAATGTTTAATGGGAAAATCAGGTATAATACAGTAAGAAAAAACCTGGAGTGACAGCTATCGGTTCACAATAGGAGTAGCAAAACTTAAAGCTAAGCCACTTGCTAAAACAGTGGTTCCTAAAATGTGTTTTACACACTCACACTAACCGTAGATACTAACTTCACTGCTAACTGTAATTGTTTATGTCAGAGGTTTCCTAACTTGAATTAAAAGAAACCTTTGGCAAAACAACTGTGGATCAGGATCACAGCCCCACAGACTTGATGTTTCATTCCCCTCCCCTCTTGTGGTAGCCCCGAAAGGGTTCTCTATTAACCTGCAGGCTTCGGCAGCACCTTTCCAAAGCTACTGATTGAAGAGAGAGTTTATATGGAAGCTTGAACATCCAGACAGAATTTGTTGATGACTGGAGAATACTGGACATTAAAGGGCATTTACCAATATTTATAGACATTATTACACATATAACAGAAGCCAAACACCACAGTTTGCTTCTTTGCAGCTATTCAAGATGACCCAGATCTGTGGAGCCTCCAAGTTTAAGAAAGTGTCCCTGTGATGTAATTCATTAAATTCTTAAGTGTTGATAAAACTGTAAATATCTCTAACTGTGAACAACGCATAGCTTGCTCTTACCTTGGGACTAGCTTTACCAATTCAATTACTCCTTCTGGGAGGAGGTCTGTAGTTTCTTAAAAATTATATGTTTATCAAATCACTCTCTAACATAAAACCAGCTCAGCTGAAATATTCATGTCTCTGATACTCCTGACAGTCCTCATGAGGTTACGGAGTCAGTTTGGTTTCTTGTGTGAGCAAGCAAGCTTCTATATTCTCAATAAGAAAATGTATACTTGGTAGCAATTAACTACAACTGCTGGACACAGGCAGGCTTCAGTTAGAATGTGTGTGTGTGTGTGTGTGTGTGTGTGTGGTGTGTGTACATGCATGCCAGGGTTTCTCAACAGCAGCATTACAGATATCTGGGGCTCGATAATTTTTTGTTGCCTTATGTACTACAGGATTTTAGCAGCACCCCTGACCTCTATCCAGTAGATGCCAGTTGTAACAACCAAAGAAAAAAAAAGTCAAACATATCCTGGGGGGCACTGTTAAATCTTCCCCCCTTCAGTGGGGAGCCATTCATCTATCACAAGTCATGGAAATGTACTGCAAAAGCAATGTTCTCCTCCTAATGGGTGAGTAGTCCTGCAGAATTTCAGTACTGGAGAAGTCTGTAGAAGTAATCCAAGAAACAACCCCCTTCATGGCAGAAATGACGACACTGAGACCCCGAGAAATGACATATCTGCAGCTATCAAAAACCCTGGTTTCAACACCAAATCCCAAAGCACATTCTGCATGGCACTAATCTCCTAAGGTGCTCCTCTAAAAATGGGTTCTATGGTTCCACATGCTGGAAAAATGCTTCATACCAAATCCTCCTCCTAGAATTAAGGAAAACCTATTTAGTTTTGTTTACACTGTGATGTTTTAGAGAGATCTGACCCCAGATGTTTTTCCCATGTTGAATCCCCATTAACAGGAAGCTGAGCCCCTTGGCTCTTCCATGGGTCTTGGGGTGTGTGCACTAAAAAACAAGTCCCTCTGCCCCACTGTGGCCACGGGGCTGTTTCCCTGTGTACTCCACTCCCAAATTCCCTAGGAGGTGTGCTGACTATTCTCGTTTTCAGGTGGAGCATTTGGCTGAGGGTAAAAAGACATTCTTTGTAGACCTAATTTGGTTTGCTGTTTGGAATGGTATATTATTTCAAGCAAGTCATTCCGAGCTAGGCATCCATGAGGGTCCAAAAGAAGGTTTCTTCTGAAGTCATCTCTGACCATCCCAAGTATCCTTCCATCTGAATTCTACTGACCCTGCCAATCATCTGACACTTAATGTATACCCCCTTGTTGGCAAATTTCTGGTGTGTGCAATCCTTCTTCCCTCAATCTGACCAAAGTTTCTATCAAGGCAAGGACTGTGTTTTATTAACATTTATATAAATCACCCATATACCACTTTAACACACCATTCGAGAAATTCTTTTTGGTTGGCCAAGGAGGCCAAGATATTTCTTTTAAAGATGTATTCAATATACATAACGTTTTAATATAAACTGATCATCAAGAAAGAGGTCTGGGTTCAAGTACAAGCGGAAACATGTTTACCTGGTCCCTGTAACTCTTTTATAGTTGTCCTTGGAGTACACAGCTAGAATGCTGACACCTGAGCCCATGTTAACCAGCAACATAGGGTATGGGTTATCAAGGCAGTACGGCTTTTTTTGACACAATTCAGGATTTGTGGGATTTTCAAAATAGTAACATTCTGGCTTGCCGTTGAAGCCAACAGAGTCGACATAAAGCAGGCCCTGAATCAGACAGTCCAGTTCATCCAGTTTATGCAGCTGCAGGTCAGCAATCTAAAACAAAACAAACAACAAAATAAAACCTTTTGAGATAGGCGACCACCTAAGGGGAAACCCCAGAGGTTCTAGTTCTAGTTAAGTTGGGGTCATTCACATTAAAAGCTTGGAGGCACCCTTAAAACAAGTTGTAAAATCTTGCAGATAATCAGCCACTGCACTGGAAAAGTAGCCTTGGCTAGACGTCATACCTGCCCACAGTGCATGCTAAAGGACAAGAGCTTGCCTAGTTGCTTGAAATGCACCCATCAGCATGTGTCATGGGTTGAATGGTGGTCCCTGAAAGATGGCACTATGTCCTAATTCTCAGCATCTGTGAATGTGACTTTATTTGGAAAAAGGGTCTTTGCAGATCTAATTGAGTATCTTGAGAAGAAGTAACTATCCTGGATTATTGGGGTAGGCCCTGAGTCCAATGGCAAGCATACAGACACACAGGAGAGATTTAAAGGATGCAGAGGAGAAGGCCATATGAAGACAAAGGCAGAGACTGGAGTGCTGCTCAGCAGGCCAAGGAATGCTGACAGTCACCAGAAGCTGGAAGAGGCAAAAAATGGCATCTCCAAGAGCCACTGAAGGAAGTACGGTCCTGCCAGTGCTTTGAATTTGAACTTCTGGCATTAAGAACTGTGAGCAAATAAATTTCTGTTGTTTGAACCATTAAGTTTATTTGTTACAGCAGCCACAGGAATCTAATAGGGGATGCCTCCAAGAAAGAGGTGCTTGCACAGGGTGAGCAGACTGAGAATACTCAGAAAGCAACAAAAACGCTATACTTCCTTGGTAGAGCATGAAGTCCCAAGGGACTGGGAACTGGGGTGAATCACCTTTGAGCCCACAAAGCCCAACTCCTCTTTTTCCAGGCTTCGGCTTTGGAGTTAGATCTGGCTTTGAAATCTAGCTTTAAAATTTGCTTAACTGAAAGATTACTCAAACCTCAGTGCCCTCATGAGTAAAATGGGGAAGATAATAATAACACTCATTGCAGAGTGCTGCTGTGAAGATTACCTAAAAATATAGGTAAAGTGCTTACATAGGCCTTGGCAAATACAAAGGGTTAAAAAAAAAGTTGGCTCTTTTATTAATGTCTGGGGTGGTCTCCGAGTATCCTATTATGTTCCTGTGAGACAAAATGGACAGGGGCAAAAGGTAAAGGGGAATGACCTGGCTGAGGGCTAGGCTTAGGGTCTGGTAGCCATTTTGCATTCTCAAAAGTTTAATTTATGATCCTCAAATGTATTACTACTGGCCCAGAGATCTGGATTCATGATCATTTTCCATGGATCAAAGAAAGAAAAAAATCTAACAATCACAAACATGAAACTGAACAAATGAAGATAATTTAAAAGACCCAATATAATTTAAAAAAAAAACTCTTTTAAAATATAATAGCAAGTATTTACTGTTTACTACATGCCAAGCCCTTGTACCAGAATATTTAATTCTCCCTAAAACCCTAAAAGTAGGTACTATCAACCTTATTCTATAGTTAAGATTCACAGAACTTAAATAACTTTCCTAGGTGGCACAACTAGCAAATATCTCCCAGTGACTTGCTCTGTACTTCTCATGTCTTCATTGTCATAACGGGTACTGCTTCTGGAGTCTGGAAACAGCCTACACAAGTACTAGACTTAGATATTTTGTCAAAAAGATATTATCTTCATTATAAAAGTTAAGAGCTAAAACGGGCTGGGGTGTGGTAGTTCACACCTGTAATTCCAGCATTTTGGGCTGCCGAGGTGAGAGGATCACTTGAGTCACAGATTTTGAGACCAACCCGGGCAATATAGGGAGACCCCATCTCTTAAAAAAAAAAAAAAAAAAAAATTTGCCTGATGTGGGGTACGTGCTGCTGGTCCTAGCTGCTTGGGAGGCTGAGGTGGGAGGATCACCCAGTCTTGGGAGGTCAAGGCTGCAGGGAGCCATGATCATGTCACTGCACTCCAGCCTGGACAACAGATTGAGATTCTGTCTAAACAAGCAAAAAAAAAAAAGAGCTAAAACAACATTTTTGATTTCCTGTTACTCATTTGAATTTCCTATTTAACAAAATCCTCTGATTATATACCTGCAGAACAGAATTAGTTAGAATAGGTTACCAACCAGATAGTGGATGTATTCTTGAAATAAACATTCTAAATGACCCATGGTGCTAAGTAAATCTACCTCATAAATGGTTCTAAACATTTCTTTTTTTACCAAGTGAAACTCCTGGATGAGATATATATAATTATACATGTTTGAAGAAGCAAAATTACAGGTATAAACCTATCTGGAGACCTGAAAGACTATAGCAGGGCATAGCAGTGTAAACACTATTTCCTCTGTTCTCCCTGATTCCACAGCCTTCCATTGCACTTACAGCACAGGTCACACTCTGGCTTGGTTTCTAGGTCTCTGGCTGCCCCTTAGCACTATGCTCAAAGGCCTGCACATAATAATTGCTTAATAAACATTTATTATGTGGAACAGGGAGTTATTATCTCTTGGATCACCCCAAACTGAAAAGTAGCAACTTCATCAGCCAGTCTTGGAAGTATAGTTTAACTGCTTAAAAATTAATCAGAGGTTCATCAACAATATTGACAGCCAATTCCACAGCCAACATAACAAACACAAACACAAAGTCTGTCCTGCTGGACCTCCTGAAACCATACTAGGAAAAAAGAAAAACCTGCCAAGGCAAATAATCTACGCATGTACTAGTTTGACCTGAAAAGAAACATCATTATTTCACCTTTTCCCTAAAAATCATTTTCTAACAAAGTACTAGCAGCAAACAAACATCTCCTCTACACATTTCACTGAGGGGTGGATATCTCAAGCTTGAGGTCTTGCATCCTCAGACAGGGAAACAGATATATGTCACTTTCACTGAACCCTGCAGAGAGCTCCCTCAAAACCTTCACCATCTGGGAAAATGACAGGGTCCCAAGTGCAGGCAGTGAGTCTATGCTACTTGGATTTTCATAGAGGCCATCTGAAATTCAGGACGAGTTGGGAATTAATTATCAGACTTTGCAGTCCATTCGTACAACTGAATTAACTTTGTGCAAAGCTTAAAACAGCATGTTGAGATTGCAGCTAGTGAGAAACACTCTCTTTCGGGGCTTAGTTTTCTTTACATCAAGGGCCACAGACTCAAATGCCTAAAGGAGACTGTAAGAAAACAAAGGAGCAAAGGCCTTGACTAGATGTAGAGTCACAGAATAAGGACTGTAGCAAACAAGTCAACCTGCACCTATTTAAAATTCACCTGCCGCCCACTGTTGCCATGCGATGTTAGGGGCCCAGTGTTACCAGATGACCCTATATTTTAAGAGCCAGAAATCCACAGTTTTATGTTAAATCTTCCAATTTTTAAGTGCTGACAGCTAGTTTAACATTAAAAAAGTATATTGCAGACCAACAAAACATGTCTGTGGGCTGAATCTGACTCCCATACTACCAATTTTATCTATCTATATATCCTAATGCAATCCTATCATGGGCCTTAAATGATGACAAATCTGAACTATTAGATCCAGCAAACATGCATATGAAGCTTCAGGTCATCTGAGCATACTTTGTAACTAAGATATGCTGGTAAATGTTTAACAACCAGCTCTCTGAAACTAAAAGCCCTAGTTTATAGCATTTACTAATTTCCATGTTATAATCACCCCTGACCATGACCAATTTCAAGCTACCAATGTGATGTCGATAAACACAGAATTGGGAAGAGATGCTCACATGGACTCTTTTAACCCAGTAGGTGCCAGCTCTAGCATCCCTCTGCTTGTAACTCTCCTTAGCACTTTTGGAGACACTATGAGTTCTGCCAATTTCTAAATTATTAGGTTAAATTTAAGCCACTCCTCAAACTTAAAAATAACAAAACAAAGCTTGCCATAAGACTCAAACTCTGTGTAAATAATGGAAGCTAATCAAAAGACTGTATAGACCCCGCTTGTGGGACTTTAAGCAAGGAAGCTATTACTATTACCTATTTTGCTGATAAAATACATCATTGTGGGTCAGTGGGTTGAGTTACCTACTCGTGTTCCCAAGACTAACAAGTAGAGGAAGAAGTAAAGTAGAGAAAATTTTCAAACTACAATTCTGAAAAACTAGCAATGTTATTTCTAGTACCAAAGTTACTCAAGCAAGCAAGGGTACAGTGGGGTTCTCAAACTTCAAGTGCATCAGAATCACCCGGAGCGTTTGTTAAAATGCAGGTTGATGGGCCCCAACCACAGAATTTCTCATTGCATTTCTAGCAAAATCCCAGGTGATGCTGATGCTGCTGGTCCTGGGACCACACTTTGAGAAACCACTGCTATAGAAGAAGAAGCACAGTGAATGAGTCCATTACCACAGCCTAGTACAGATGTCAATAAAGTCACATATTCTCCCTGTAGCGACTGCCCTAGCTAACTCACAGGGCTGTTTTCAAGAATCAAAAGAGATGGTTGTGTAAAAATGTTTGGAAACTTTAAAGTACTATACACACAAGTTATAATTACTATACCCATGAGAAATAAAATAATCCAGGTCTTCTTATCTAAAGTCCAAATGTACTTGGAAGCATCATTTCCAAAGTGAAGACTGTAATTTTTAGAGGGCATTCAGTAATCCCCTATATGCTAACACTGGAAAAAATATAGGATGGGTGTGGTGGCTCATGCCTGTAATCCCAGCACTTTGGGAGGTCAAGGCAGGAGGAATGCTTGAGCCCAGGTGTTCAATGCCAGCTTGGGCAACATGATGAGACGCTGTCTCGACAAAAAACATTTTTTTAAATTATCCAGGCATCATGACACACGCCTGTGGTCCCAGCTACTCAGGGGGCTGAGGTGGGAGGATCTCTTGAGCCCAGAAGTCAAGGCTGCAGTGAGCCATGATCGCACCTCTGTCTCCAGCCTGGGTGACAGAGCAAGACCCTGTCCAAAGAAAAGGAAAGAAAGAAAAGAGAAAAGAAGGAGATGGATCTTAAACACAGGCATGCTAAGGATACAATTAAGAGGGCCTCCTATGAGCTGTAGCTCAGTCTGTCAAAAATAACTAACTCAATAGCTAACTAAAGAAATTTGGTAAAAAACTATCCCAAGAGGTTCCATATCTACTCCCTGGGAACATTCTATGGATCTACCCAGGATCAGTTACATCACTCACCTACAGTTGAGAAATGAGTCACCAAATTGTATTTGGAAATAAGTAAGATACATATCTGTATGATATTTTACACTTCCAAGGTACTTTTGCTGACACTGGCTCCATAAACCAAATTGGAAGTGACAGAAAAGGTTGTCTTACTAAACCAATAACAATTTGCATGTAAAATGGTTGATTCTGAATTACAAATTACTCTCAGGGTTCTTTTCTTTTCACAAAGGAGACCTACAGAGACCTGAGAGAGGTGAATTTCAAACATGCTCAGTGACTGAGAAATATAACAAAACCTCAAGGATAGCTTTTCCTCCCTCTATCAAATGATGACGGGGGCCATCTATGAGTGGTCAAGTCTCAAGCCAGAATGAAATTGAGAATGATAGTGTCTACCAAATCTTATGCTCCTGCAATATCACAAATCAGTCCTCAGATTAATAATAGGGACCCACGTAACAAGTGTTTATAAATGATGCTCTTAGGTTTAGACATTCCACAGATCCATAGGTGTCCTACCCGCTCATGATGACTTTTCCACAATTATACACTTTTTAAGACTGGTCCCTTGGAGATTTCTGGGGTAAGAAAAAGCCAATTCTTAAGTCCTCACACACTGGAAAAAAAGTGATGAAAGTAATCAGAAAACCCTTTCTGCTGCCCTAAGTTTCATGTCAACCGAATATGACTATTGTTATATCCTACTTGTTCTAAGGGTAGGTAATTTTTTTACATTTAAAGTAACTAAAAGAGTTACTTCTGACTTCTAGTCAATGTTAGGTTTGGACTGGACAAAACTCACAAGTATCTACATGTATACTTCCACGATGTTGCAGGTTGAGTTCCGGACCATCTCAGTAAAGTGAATACGGCAATAAAGCAAGTTACGTGAGTTTTTTGGTTTCTTAGTGCATATAAAAGTTGTTTACACTGCCAGGGGTGATGGCTCATGCCTGTAATCCCAGCACTTTGGGAGGCCTAGGCGGGCAGATCACTTGAGGTCAGGAGTTTGAGACCAGCCTGGCCAACATGGTGAGACCTCTGTTTCTACTAAAAATACAAAAATCAGCCAGGCGTGGTCATGATGTATCTGTAATTCCAGCTACTTGGGAGGCTGGGGTAGGAGAATCGCCTGAACCCAGGAGGCAAGTGTTGCAGTGAGCCAAGATCACGCCACTGCACTCCAGCCTGGGCACAAAGCAAAACTTCGTCTCAAATAAAATAAAATAAAAAAGTTGCTTACACTATACTGTAGTACATTGAGTGTGCAATAGCATTATGTCTTTTTTTTTTGAGATGGATTCTCACTCTGTTGCCCAGGCTGGAGTGCAGTGGCACAATCTGGGCTCACTGCAAGCTCTGCCTCCCGGGTTCATGCCATTCTCCTGCCTCAGCCTCCCGAGTAGCTGGGACTATAAGTGCCTGCCACCACGTCTGGTTAATTTCTTTGTATTTTTAGTAGAGATGGGGTTTCATCGCGTTAGCCAGGATGGTCTCGATTTCCTGACGTCGTGATCCACCCGCCTTGGCCTCCCAAAGCGCTGGGATTACAGGCGTAAGCCACCGTGCTTGGTCTAGCATTATGTCTAAAAAAAAAAAAAAAAAAAGTACATACCTGAATTTTAAAATATTTTATCGCTAAAAAATCATAATCATTTAGTAATATTTTTGCTGGTGGAGTCTTGCCTCAATGTTAAGAGCTGCTGACTAATCAAAGTAGGGTTCGCTGAGGGTTGGGGTGGCTGTGGAAAGTTCTAAAATAAGACAAAATGAAGTTTGCTGCATTGGTTGACTCTTCTTTTCACAAAAGATTTCTCCACAGCATGGAATGTTGTTTGATAGTATTTTACCCACCATAGAACTTCTTTCAAAATTGGAGTCCATCCTCTCAAACCCTGCCACTGCTTTATCAACTAAGTTTATATAATACTCTAAATCCTCTGTTGTCATTTCAACCACGTTCACAGCATTTTCACCAGAAGGAGATTCCATCTCAAGAAACCATTTTCTTTGCTCATCCATAAGAGGCAACGCCTCATTGATTCAAGTTTTATCATGAGATTGTAGCAATTCAGTCATATCTTCAGGATTCACTTCTGATTCTAGTTCTCTGGCTAGTTCTACCATATCTGTGGTTACTTTCTTCACTGACATCTTGAACTCTGTCTATGAGGCTGAAATTCACTTCTTCCAAACTCCTTCTAATTCTATTTTACTCCCCCCATTTGAATCTCAAATGTTCTTAATGACATCTAGAATAGTGAATCTTTTCCGGAGGTTTCTAATTGATTTTACCCAGATCTATCAAAGGAACTGTAACCTATGGCAGCTATAGCCTATGAAAAGTATTTCTTTAAAAAAAAAAGTATTTCTTAAACAATAAAACTTGAACCTCGTAATTATTCCTTGATTTATGGGCTGCAGAATGGATGTTGTATTAATAGGCATGAAAACATTAATCTCCTTTTACATCTCTGTTAGAATTGCTGGGTGACTAGTTGCATTGTCAGTGAGCAGTAAAACTTTGAAAAGATTTTTTTTTCTGAGCAGTAGGTCTAAATAGTGGGCTTAAATATTTAGTAAACCATGCTATAAACAGATGTACTATCATCCATGCCTTATTGTTACATTCATAAAGCACAGGGAGAGTGGATTTAGCATAATTCTTAAGGGCCACATGATTTTCAGAATGGTCAATGAGCATTGGTTTCAACTTCAAGTTACTAGCTCCATTAGCCCTTAACGAGAGTTACCCTGTCTCTTGAAGCTTTGAAGCCAGGCATTGACTTCTCTTCTCTACTATGAAAGTTTTAGGTGGTCTCTTCTTCCAAAACAATATAAAGTCATGTCATCTACACTGGAAATCTGTTGTTGAATGCATCACCTTCATTAGTGACTTTAACTCTATTTCCTGATTAGCTTGCTGCAGCTTCTACATTGCACTTGGGACTTTATCTTGCACTTTAATGTTATGGACATGGCTTCTTTCCTTAAACCTCACAAACCAACAACCTCTGCTACCTTTCCACTTTTCATGTTTTTTTTGAGACAGGGTATCACTCTGTCACCCAGGCTGGAGTGCAGTGGCACAATCATAGCTTACTGCAACCTCTGTCTCCTGGGCTCAAGTGATCCTCCTATCTCAGCCTCCTGAGTTGCTGGGACTACAGGGGTGCACCACCCCATCTGGCTAATTTTTGTATTTTGTATAGAGACAGGGTTTCACTATGTTGCCCAGGCTGGTCTTGAACTACTGGGTTCAAGCGATCCGCCCACCTTACCCTCCCAAAGTAATGGGATTACAGGCATGAGCCACAGGACCCTGCCTACCTTTCAACTTTTCTTTGGCAGCTTCCTCACCTCTCTCAGATTCTAGAGAATTGAAGAGTTAGGGCCTTGCTCTGGATTAGACTTTGGCTTAAGGGAATGTTGTGGGTGGTTTGATCTTTAATCCAGACAACTAAAAGTCTGTATCAGCCATAAATCTGTTTTTCTTTCTTATTATTTGTGTATTCACTGGAGTAGCACTTTTAATTTTCCTTTGCATTCACAACCTGGCTAACCATATGGCACAAGAGGCCTAGGCTTTGGTCTATCTTGGTTTTCAGCATGCCTTTCTCACTAAGCGTAATGATTTCTAGCTTTTGATTTAAAGTGTGGGACATGTGACTCTTCCTTTCACTTGAATATGTAGAAGCCAATAGGCCAACAGTAAGACTATTAACTGGCCTAATTTCAATATTGCTGTGTCTCAGGAAATAGGGAGGCCTGAGGTAGGGAGAGAGATGGGGGGACAGCCTATCAGTGGAGCAGTCAGAACATACAACATTTATCAATTAAGTTTGCCATCTTACATGGGCATGATGTGGTGCCCCAAAACAATTACAACAGTGACATCACTGATCACTGATCACAGATCACCATAACAGATACAATAATAATTAAAAAGTTTGAAATACAGCAAGAATTACCTACATGTGACATAGACAAATGTGAGTACAAGCCATTGGAAAAATAGTGCCAATAGACTTGCTCAATGCAGGGTTGCCACAAACCTTCAATTTGTAAAAAATGCAATATCTGTGAAGCACAAAAAATGAAGCATAATAAAGCAAAAGGCAATACAACAAGGTATGCCTGTATTGTAATGAAAAGCTACATGGGCAGAACTAATGACTTTTGAAAAATAAATTTTCTGATGTTAAAAATACCTTGCATTCTTGAGAATACAGTTGTTGAAGTTAGAAGTGTGGTTGTGAATAAAAATACTAGAATCTGTACATAAAATATTCTGCTAGGTTATTTAAAACAAAACCCACAGAATATAGACAATGGGAATAAACACAAAATTCACTGAAACCTACAGAGCCTTGGTGCACAGTTGTGCAGAGTTCTCCATCTTGAAAGCCACTTTTTAAATGGTGGGAATTCCTCATTGGCTTATCAACATCTTAGCTTATTTGAAGTTAGGCTAAGTTTTCTTCTGTGTTCCATTGTGATAAATCATTAATTTTGAAGGCTAATTTTGCCAGTCAAAATTTGGTTGTGACAATGATCCTAAAATGTTAAAAAAGAAAACAAGAAAGGAAAGGAGGGGAGGGATGGTGGGAAGAAAAAAAAGAAGGAAAGAAAAAGGAGGAACAAAGTGCAGATCTGTTCAACTGAGAGTATTCTACACAGGTCTAATTTAATGATTGTGTCATGGTTTATAGTTCTTTCTTGTATATTTTACATGGAATGAAGAACAGTTACATTATCTAAGGATTCAAGTACATAGACTATATATTTTTTTAAAAATACTATTCAAATATAACAATTGAATAATATTGTCTGTTGAACATCTTTTACCTAGCCCTAATCACTCAAATAAATCACACAGATGGATTTTTCAAACTCCTATCTGCAAAGTTGTGTTATACCAAAAACAGTGATTTTATGCAATAACAAGAACAGGACTTTATAGGTATGTAGATGCACTTCTGTATGATTTGTCAAATTGTTTGAATATGTACAGTAGTACATATTGATCCTTTACAATTAAGTTAGCATCTTTGATTTTCTATTCTAGAAATGAGGAGAGCTTGGATTATTAGGACACTAAGGGCCTTAGCACTCACTGCTCCATCTGCTTAACACACTCTTTCTTTGCATGATTTGCTGTCTTACTTCTTCAGGTCTCTGCTCCAACATAACCTAGTCACACAAAGACCCTGCCAGTACTCCCTATCTTCTTTGCCCTGGTTTTTCCCCTCCATTCATAGTAATTATCACCATTTGATATATTCTATATTCACTTTGTTTCTTGAGACAGAGTCTTACTCTGTTGCCCAGGCTGGAGTCCAACAGTGCGATCTCAGCTCACTGCAACCTTGGCCTCCCAGGTTAAAGACATTCTCGTGCCTCAGCCTCCTGAGGAGCTGGGATTACAGGCGTGTGCCAACTCGCCTGGCTTATTTTTGTATTTTTAGTAGAGACAGGGTTACGCCATGTTGGCCAGGCTGGTTTCAATCCAACTGCCTCAACCTTCCAAAGTGCTGGGATTACAGGCGTGACCCACTTTCACCCGGCTCTATATTCTCTTTTTAATTTGATTATTGACTGTCTTCCTCCACTAGAATACAAGATCATGGCGAGCAGGGGCTTTATTTTGTTCATAACAGTACTTGGTGCATTGAAAGTGCATGATAAAGTATTTGTTGAGTGAGTGAATGAATGCTCAGGAAGGAGGATAGCACCTATTCATCCTCATAAAATTTGGAAAGACTCAGGCACATCACTAACATAATATCAAACGAGCTATAGGAAAAGATCTATCTATTTCAATTCTTTCTTCACTTTGGCTGAGACTCAGCCTGGATACAGAAGGCAGTTCATAGACTCTTCTTTCACAGATGGATGCCCAACCTGGCCAGGCTATTTAACAAATGCTACATACTTGCTCCCTACTCCGGTCTCCTCATTCGGCTTCAAAAGCCTGTCCAAAGGAGGAGAGGCTTCTTTATCTTGGTCGTAATGAGATGTGACTTTTCTCAGCTTAGAACCTTGAGAAATACACCTGCTCGTGGCCAACACATATTGAGTAACTTTCTCCCAGGGTATACATTACCCCAGGGGAGAGATGGAGGCATTGACAGAGGTTGCATAAATCCTCTGGGTCACTCTGGTTCACTTCAGGCTCTCCAGTGCAAATGGACAGATAGGGTGTCTTTGAGGGACCTAAGGAGCTCAGAGCAATGAGAGTGGATCAGCATTTCCTTATGAATCAGAATTGAGTCCAAGTTCCAGCTCTTACCTAAGTGGCATTGCTAGAAGCTTTTGATCTCTCTGGCAGCTTTAGTTTCTTATCTATGTAGCACAAGAATGCTATACTTTCTTTCTCACCTCCAGAGGTCACCTTCAGTTCTGAAGTCTTACTCCCACCTCTTTGCAGATGACAAAATGAGGCCCAGAGGAGGGACAGGGCTTGCCCAGTCACCTAGCTGATGAAATGTAGAAACAGGACTGGAATTCAGGTTCCATTATGGACTGAAACTTAGTTCTCAAGCCCATGGATCTCAAATGTCTCAGTTTTAAAACTCTTTGATCATGAGCCTCTTTGGTGAGAAACGGATGGGTCATTTAAGTAAGTGGCAAGTCAAACTCTACTGATGGGTAATAGGAGGGGACATAGAAGAAAAAAACAAAACCTGAAGATAATTCGTCTTACTTAGGATACTATTCTAGGACTCTGTTGTCTGCTCTTACAGAAACTTACTATAATCAATGAGGTAAATGGGGTTACTTTTGTAAGTAAAATTTGCATTTACAGCTTTATTAAATATCATGAATGTGCACTGATTCATTAATGACAGACTTTATAGCAAGACTGGATTACATTAGTTGGGCACAAAATGGCAGTAATTTGTACTACAGGCTTTGAGAATATGTGTTTTATGACTTACCTCACTATATGTTCGACTTTGTAGTAACACTAATCCTAAAATCTCCCAACCCTTCCTTCTTCTATATTCAATCACTTTTGTTTATCTAGCTTTCTTCTCTTCCTTTCCAAGATATATCTACATCTACTGTTTCACTTTATTCTCACTTTATAAAATAAAGACTACACAGCATGGAGATTATTATATTGACGGTAGAAAATGAAGACATTGGAATGTGCAGATGTTAAAGGAATGCTAAAAAAAAGAGAAACATTGGACTGCATGTTATCTATCCACATCTTCTATTTAGCTTCATTTGTTAAATCTAAATAAGCAACGTACAGTTGGTATGTACTACCAGTCAGGATACAGCATTATCTTATCCTTACTGTATAAAATTATACTCCCTAAATGGTATTCATTAATGAAGGGATTCACTGATAAATAATATTACAGATTTCACTTCTGTTTGTGAGCAAAACTTCTGAATGGCATTCATATGCTGAAAAAAGGCACTTGAGAGCAAATGCGTAGCTAGAAGTAATCATTTTTGATAGGAGTCATAGAAGCCTTCCCGTGGGTCTCTGTTTATATATGCATAAAATTGGCATCATGATTATATAGTAAAAGTCTGTGGATAATTCTAACTGAAATACTTCAGAAGGGATTTTAGCATCTTGTCTTTAGCATATTACCCAGCAATAATTGTAATAGAAATGATGATGATGATAACTATATTGAGCACTTACTAAGTGCCAGGTACATATTACCCCATTTAATCCTACATGTAAGAACCCTGTGAGGTAGGAGTTGTTTTTATTCTTGTATAGGTGAGAAAACTGAGGCACAGAGAGGTGACATAAGCTTGTCCAGAGTCCCAAGGCTAGTAGTCTGGTTCTTAGGCATGAGTGGCCATGATTATGGACATGTGAAAGGTTTTGCTGTTTTAACAAAGACAAACCCAACCTACCATTCTGAAGTCCTCTTCGAACTTGAAAGCTCCGCCTCCCGTGGCACACAGGGTGGTGTGAAGGCTAGAGAAGTTTTTCTCACTGCCCATCTGAATGAACCTGTGCATAGCACAGCTGGGAAAGCGGATGAAGTGCAGGTTCCCTTTGCGTCCACACATGGTCAGGTTTTTCAGTTCCAGGTGGACGTCTCGGATCCCAGTTTTCCCATAAGCAGTATTAGAAGTCAAATACTTCCGGATGCTCTTCAGGTTCTCTACTTCCTCTTGCTCCTCTTCAGCTGTAATATCCTTCGGTTCGAAGTAGACCAATTTAACCAGCGTTCCACCGATGTCCATGCCAAACCATGGGAATGCTAAAGGACAGAAAGAAAGAGCGCTGATGAAAGCTATGCGTGCAAAGAAGTGCTCAGTTTTTCAATATTAAATAAGCAAATGCAGTGGTGTCATATCTACATGTGCATTTAACATTCAATTTATTTAAATTCAACTACATGTGCCTAGAAGGAGTCACAGATAGAGAAAATTTTACAATTGAAAGAGTGCCCATGGCTCTGCTCACACGCCACTGCACTCCACTCAGAATTGAGTGAGATGAGAAATAGGATTCTGCAGTTCCCTAAGGCAGTCTCAATTCCTGTGTGCTTCCTAGGGCTCAAGTATCTCACCAAGCTGAGTGTTATTCTAATATTTAAATGTAGATATATATATATTTTGCATACATCCTGGATCCCAATTGCTAACTATTTTTGTCAGAATCTTCACCAAAAAAATTGATCTGCTTCAGTCCTAGAGGAAAAACTGACCATGCTGGGTGTGGCAAGAGATGGTACATTAGTCTCTAACCTAGGGCGCATTTCAATGATTCCATTTTTTTGCTTTATGAACTGACTTTAGAAGATGTGATTCCACTGTTTTAATCTATACAATATATAGAATGGGGAAAGAGAGAGGAAGTAGACTATGAGAGATGATGCGCAGACACGAAATTCTAAAAAGAACAACTCGCATTATATCTGATTTCTTTCTGCATTAAACAGAGACATACTGTCTATTCCAAATAGCCTGCTCAGAAGTTCTCAACCTGGCTGCCTTTTAGAATCAGCTGCGAAGCTTTTAATATTCAATTTCTGGCCTCCTCTCGCACATATTCTGTTTAACTCAGGCATGGTATCCAGACATCTTTTAAAAGTTCCCCAGTGGTTCCAATCTGCAGACTTGGAAACTAGTAAACCAGAGGAACCATGGCCAGGTCTGAGATACAAAGGCATGCCTCCAGGTGAAAGTCTACTTAATATGCTTGTGATGCTTATCTATGATAATATGAATCTCCATCATGATGATTTTTATTGTTATAAAAGCTCTTTATTGTTAAGAGCTGACATGAGCAGAGGTGAGCTACCTAAACAGTCTGACTTTATTTAGAGACAGCCTGGAAAGTTAATGCCATGCTGTCAAATGCTCTGCAATGAACACAGAGCAAACCCAAATGGGAACCCAAAGGTTGGCGTCTTCCTTTTTATTTCCCTCACAGAATCCATTGGCAAAATCTGAAACTAATATTAAAACTGAGTTTAAAGACTCAGGGTGCAAAAATGGCTTTCTTCCCAGTTTCTTTTATTTCAGCCCTAGAGAACATCCATATAAACCCTTGTCAAATTCTCTACACTGCCAGAAACATCAGTGGGCCCTACAGAAGGTCTTTTTTCTAGGCACCCCTACTAATACTTAGTTTTCAATTCAGGAGGGCTGAGGGAGGACTGCCTAGCAGGAAACCATTTCTGGAAACAAAATCTTCTTTCTTCTGTCTCACTATTGTTATTTCGGTTATGATCCAAGATAGCTGCTTCTCACCTGTTGAGCAGGAACTCTAGCATTATAGAAAAATAAAATTCCAGGCCCTCAAAAGATTAAGAGCAACAAATTTCACTGACAAGACCAAGTTAACAAATGTCTCGTTTTCTTTGCAGACGTTTACAAAGCAAATTCCACAACCAGTGTAGGCTGGGAAACTCGCTTGTCCTAGCAGGAGATGAAAAAACTGGAAACTGGTCATCCCCATTTGTTGATTCAGCTCACAGATGAAGTCTGTTGGTTTATTCGCTAAAACTCACTGCCAGCATGGGTCACAGTGTAGGAGCAGCATGTTATAACAGTTAAAGCCCCAGATTGGGATTCCGAACATCTGCTTCCCTGAAGCAGCAGACAGTAAGTAGCTCACTGTAACTCCTTCCACCTCTTTGGATTTTAATTTCCTTATCTGTAAAAGGAATGGGTTGCATTAAAATGATCTCAAATTTCTTCCCTGCTGTCAACTTTCCATGAATTCCTTAAGAAATACAAAAGAAAAATTGCAAGTAACCCAAATCATAGAGTCTGACCACAGTTTTTTTGGGTGGAGTTTTAAACTCCCCGGAAATATACTATGGCATGTTAACAAATGCCTGGGCTATGCTACCAGTGCTGCAGTTGCAATCCATTCTCATCAGAGTGGGGAAGATGCCTACAATGGATAGGATGGGGGAAGGGTATTTTGGAACATTGCTGGGAAATATTTTGGAAATATTTTGACAACATCTATTACAATTGAAAGTACACATGCATTTTTAACTCAGCAAAACCCTTTCCTGGGCCATAAAAAAAACACAAGAATTCCAGGGTAGGCATAAGAATGTTCACTGCAGCATCTTTTATCATGCTCAAATCAAAAAACAAAAACAAAACCAAGGCAAATTGGAAACAAGATGAGTGTCCTTTAACAGGGAAACTGTTCAATAAAATGTATGACTTCCAAACTGTAGAATATTAGGCAGCTATTAAAAAGAGAGTGAGGCCAAGTGCACTGGCTCACACCTGTAATCCTAGCACTTTGGGAGGCTGAGGCAGGCAGATTGCTTGAGTTCAGGAGTTTGAGACCAGCCTGGGCAACATGACGAAACCCCATCTCTACCAAAATACAAAAATCAGCCAGGTGTGGTGGTGCACGTCTGTAGTCCCGGCTACTTGGGAGGCTGAGGTGGGAAGATAACATGATCCAGGGAGGCAGAGGTTGCAGCGAGCCGAGATTGCACCACTGCACTCCAGCCTGGGTGACAGAGTGAGACCTCCCCCAGTCCTCAAAAAAAGAATGAAATCTATTCCAGTAGGCTAGAAATATTTCCCCAATCTTCTGTTAATAAGAAAAGCAAGAGATGCCTACAAGTGTAAATAACTTTTTAAGTCTATTTGGTTTAGGGAGAGGAAGGGAGGAAGGAAGGAAGAAGGAAGGAAGGGAGAAGAGAAGAAAGGTAGGAAGCATAATCTCTAATATGTTCATGATTATATGAGCCTGCAGAAAAGCACAGAAGGCCCCCAGTTGTTAATATGTATAGGAGTGGCAGAATGAGTAGGTTGTATAGGTGGTGGCTAGAGATCCAGGAAAAGGGATTCTATACTTAGAGCTTTCAGTACATGCAGATAAGAAAAAAAAAGAAAGAATTACGCAGTAATGAAAAATAGGAGATACTTCGGCATAACAAGAACCAAACAAGCTGTGTAAACCCCAGAAAACAAACTAGTTCTGTACCAGAAATGCAGAATTGGCTCAGGTTCAGCTGCTGTCAGACTTCTGGAAGGAAGAGCCCGCACATAACCTTTTATGTGGTTGGATGTTGGTAAATACAGGTAACTGAAAAGAGGTCTCACTTTTAAAACACTGTAGGTGACACCTGAACATTTTATGTTATTCAGAACCCTGGTTCCTTCTTCCTGCTTCATCTCCTGCTCATTTTGAAGCCATTTCAAAGTTTTTCTTAGCAACTCAACAAAACAATTGGAAAAAGTATAGAGTTTTGAAATTTCAGCTAAATGTTATATCATTAGTTTGGATTAAGGTAAGAGAGATAAGAATTATCTTATCTCCGGGGTTTCACCATGTTGCCTAAGCTGGTCTTGAACTCCTGGACTCAAGTGATCTGCCCACCTCAGCTTCTTAAAGGAACTACAGTATTAGTTTAAGTGGCAAAAGAAATTGGCTTTTCTTTACCTTTGTTTATTTCTTACCTTCATGAAAAATCTAATGCTCTTCTAGTGACATTTATTGCTTTTTCAGGACACTGTCTTATATTAAATGTAAAATTTTATTCATCTTCCTGATATCAAGATCTGCTAAACCTAAGCTTCCCATGCACAAGCTGTGGATGGAGACAGAAAAGAAGGGAAAGGAAGAACATCTTAGTGCAGCTATGATCCATGACTCACGTTTTCTTTAATCTAGGATACCCAGATGCTTTGATCAATTCAGATGAACAACTAATAAGAGCTTATTCTGTGTTTGCCAAGAGGAGTGATGTTGCTTTTAGATACAGGAAGTTTGTATTCACCCCTTATTGCTCCTTAAACCAGATGTCATTTTAAAATATTTCCAGAGTATTCATCAACAATGTACAGCAGGAAGCCAGGCTCAAACTTCACAGGAAGACTTTTGCAAACAAATAAACTGACCCACTCATTCAAAATGGTTTTCACTGTGGTGAGGTGTGTATAAGCCAGAAACTGATGTTCACAAAACCAAGTGCTACAGATAAAAACGGCTGTACATCCATCTTTGATCAACATATTTTAAATAAAAGGAACTAATTCCTAGAGAAAATTCTGTACATGCGCATGAGGAGACACACACAAAATGTTCACTGCAGCGATTTGTAATAATAAAAAATGGTAACAATCTAGAAGTTCATCAATATGTAAATAAAATGACATATTTATATGATGGAATACTACATAGTTATGAGAATCAATTATATTTATACACCTCAAAAGGCATTTTAGAGCTGTTTGCCTGTAGTCCCAGCTTCTCAAGCAGCTGAGGCAGGAGAATCTCTTGAACCCACGAGTTCAAGGTTGTAGTGTACTACGACTATACCTGGGAATAGTCGCTGCACTCTGGCCTGGGCAGCATAGCGAAAACCCATCTCTAAAAATAAAAAAAGACAGGCGCAGTGGTTCACACCTGTAATCCCAGCACTTTGGGAGGCTGAGGCAGGCGGATCTTGAAGTCAGGAGTTTGAGACCAGCCTGCGAACATAGTGAAACCCTATCTCTACTAAACATAGTGAAACCCTATCTCTACAAAAATTGGCCGGGCATGCTGGTGGGTGCCTGCAGTTTCAGCTACTTGGGAGACTGAGGCAGGAGAATTGCTTGAATCCAGGAGTCGGAGGTTGCAGTGAGCCGAGATCACTCTACTGCACTCCAACCTGGGCGACACAGCGAGACTCCATCTCAAAAAAAAAAGTATCTTACTGGAAAGGAACTCAAAAACAATGTTGAAGGAAAACTTTAGTGGTGGACAAAGGTGATAGACACATTGTTACTTCCAGGCCAGAGCATTTAATTATAGGCATGAGACCTTCCAGAGCTTTCCCTCTGCTATGGTGGTGGGAAGCATTTCGGGTAGTGGCTGATCTGTAAGCCTAGGTCCTGAAGTGAGGCCACAGCTAATCTACAATGAATATAGAGCATAAGCACAAAAGAAACCTTTGTTCTTTTAAACCATTGAGATTTGGATGTTGTTTGTTACTGCAAAAGATGTTTGTTACTGCAAAAGAACCTGGCCTGTTCCAACTGATAAAGTTAAGTGCTGCTTTAACCACTACAACAAAATGTGGTAGTGGCTTAGCAGCAGGGAGTGAAGAAATTGATTCTGGAGACTGGCACAGCATTTGGTAAAACGATCATGTATGATAACTTGGAAGGCAGATAATAGACCTAAAGAATGAGCAGATCTAGTGAAAGACGTTGAAAGTCTAATGTTAGTAGCGTGTATTGATTACTATTGACTGCATTTTAAAAGGTATAATGAAAAAAGAGAGAGATGAGCATGTAATTGACTGGTTTATAGATGAAAGAAAAGGGAATAGAGTCCATTAAGTTGCACTTGTATGGCTGGAAAAAGCAGCCGTTTCTCTCTCCCAACAGATAGAATGGCTACCACCCCCACTGTTAACACTCTGAAAGGGTTAAGATGTCTCCAATAAAGATATAGTTGACATTGTGGCTTCCTGGTTAATTCTTTCAATTAGAATAGCTTAAGGGAAAACATGCTAAACTTGTAGCTCTCTCAACAAAGCCATTATCAACAAATAAAGGCATGGAAGCAAAAACACAAAGGAATAAGCAAATACAAGTATGCTTAGAAGGAATTGAGGGCTTAACTCTTGGCATATGGAAACAAATTGGAATAAAATAGATGAGAAACCAATTTTCTTTTGAAAAATAATTGTACTGCCAAAGAAACTGCAATCTCACACCTAAAACAGCTGGGAAAACTGTTCAAGACCTAAAAAACCTCTGGAGCCCTCAACTCTCTAAAGCCAGGAAGCAGTCGAGAAGGCTGCTCAGTCTCTAACACAGGCATATTCTTCAGTGTTCACTTTAGATGCAATCGAAGAGTCTACTGGGAAATAAAAGATACCTCTCAAGGGGTGGAGCCAAGGGCTGAAGACAACAATGGACTGGGAAGGCTCTTCCAGGGAGAAGAATCAGGACCCTAAAGGACCCTTCACCTACAAGGCAGGGGGCCCAGAGGGATTTCAGAATTGCTTCAGCATTTTAGAATGACTGAGCGCCAGTGACTGCTGGGTATCTCCCATTCACCCCCTTTCTGAATGGGAGTATAGATTAATTTTCCAATCT
This sequence comes from Rhinopithecus bieti, assembly GCF_001698545.2. NCBI lineage: Eukaryota > Metazoa > Chordata > Mammalia > Primates > Cercopithecidae > Rhinopithecus > Rhinopithecus bieti. The sequence goes on along the minus strand of NW_016812402.1, from coordinate 1,892,501 downwards.
TTGTTTTACCATTATATACTAATATACAATGTGGGGGGGGGGGGGGGGGAAGAGCAGATAACTTGCCACTTTTAATTCAGAAGTCTCTAGATCAAGAGGAACCACATCCAGAGTTGATGTAGAAATGACTTTATATCATCCCCTGAGTAAGAGCCTAAATTAGGCATCATCCAGATACTGTGCTGGGTGAGACTTTGGGTCAGTCTCTTTTGGGGAATGAATGAATGTATTTTGCCTGTAAGAGTGCGAGTGAGACAAATATCTGGTAACCAGAAGAGCAACCTGTATCACTAGTACAACTGGCCAAATATTTCTGGTCTCTTCCTTCCAGGTCCATGGGGTCAGAATGCAACTCTTGGCCATTTTATACTTGAGCTGGGCAATGTTCCTAACCTAGCTGGTAAGTTGTGAATGGAAATGGTGTACATCACTTTCAGGCAAGAATACTTCTGGGTAGTGTGAGACCCTTCCAGATTCTTTCTGTTACCATAACCAGCAAAATTTAAGACAATGATTCTATTATCTGGGTCTCAAAACAAAGATGAGTCAGCCACCTCTCAATGAACTTGTGCTGTAAGAAATAAACTTTTGTTGTTTTAAGCCACAGAGATTTGAAGGTTATTTGTTACTGCAGAATAACCTTGCCTATACTGACTAATATACCCCTAAATCAAAATCTTTTGCTGTTTTTAAAGCTGGAAAAATTTCCTCTCTGGCAGAACTAGATATAGGAACTGTCACGATCACAGACAAACATGTGGTAGCTGAGTGATAGAAAGGTATATAGGTCCTGCTATATTTATTTCTGTCTAAAAATTTCTTAAAATACAAACCAAGATTGTCAATCTGGTAGCAGTTAAAACTGAAATAAATCTGCATTTCAAATATTGTGGCAAAAACATTTTAAAACTTTATTGGTAGTTGATGTTTTAAACAATGCCTATTTCTTGAAGACTTTTTCAGAATTCTAGAATAGTCTCTGGGGGTCATTTATGCTTCCTGCAGTAGCTATCAAGGGTACAGTAAACTCCAAATAGCCTAAATGAGCAAAGCCATGAGGTGAAAAAAACCCCAAAAAGATTTCCTATCAATCGAGAAAAAAATTTTAAAAAGCTAAGGGAGCGTGGCATGAGAAAATCAACCTCCTCTTGGTTTCACAGTATAAACTAAATGTAAAATCTCAGTCTCTCTAAAACCAGCTGCAGAGCTTTAAGAAGTGTTCCTGGTGAGGGACAAGTGTTCCTCATGAGATTCCCTAATGCCAATGTCTTCCTGAATGTAAATCAGGCACCCAAGCGCTCAAGATGAGCTTCTGTGGGCATGGATTTGACTCAGCAGTCAGTTGTTGCCATGGAGAGTAACAATTCTCTCAAGGTTCTACCAAGTTGGAGTTATGTGTGATTCCTGTGAATAGGGGGCAGCAGGACTGAAATTTCTTTTTCCTATATTTGTAAAGATTTGTTAAGCAAACCAACAGGGGGGAAAGATGTTTAAGGATCATGTGATCAACAGAAAAAAAGCTTTAAAGCACTTCTGTTGCGGGAAGTCAGGGACCCCAAATGGAGATACCGGCTGAAGCCGTGGCAGAAGAACATAAATTGTAAAGATTTCGTGGACATTTATTAGTTCCCCAAATTAATACTTTTATAATTTCTTATGCCTGTCTTTACTGCAATCTCTGAATATAAACTGTGAAGATTTCATGGACATTTATCACTTCCCCAATCAATACTCTTATAATTTCCTATGTGTCTTTACTTTAATCTCTTAATCCTGCCATCTTTGTAAGCTGAGGATGTATGTCGCCTCAGGACCCTGTGATGATGGCATTAACTGCACAAATTGTTTGTAAAACATGTGTGTTTGAACAATATGAAATCTAGGCATCCTAAAAAGGAACAGGATAACAGCGATTTTCAGGGAACAAGGGAAATAACCATAAGGTGTGACTGCCTGAGGGGCTGGGCAGAACAGAGTCATATTTCTCTTCCCGCAGAAAGCGAATAGGAGAAATACTGCTGAATTCTTTTCCCAGCAAGGAATAACCCTGGGAAAGGAATGCATTCCCAGGGGGTGGTCTCTAAAATGGCCACTCTGGGAGTGTCTGCCTTATGTGGTTGAAGATAAGAGATGAAATATGCCCTGGTCTCCTGCAGCAAGATTAGGAAATTCCAGCCTGGTGAATTCTAGTCAGACCGGTTATCTGCTCTCGAACCCTGTTTCCTGTTAAGATATTTATCAATGACAATGCGTGCCCAGCAGGACATGGAACCTCATCAGTAATTCTAATTTCACCCTGGCCCTGTGATCTTGCTCTGCCTCTCTGCCCTTTTGATCTTTTATTGCCCTTTCAAGCATGTGATCTTTGTGACTTGCTCCCTGTTTGTACCCCCTCCCTTTTTGAAATCCCTAATAAAAACTTGCTGGTTTTGCTGCTCAGGGGGCATCACAAAACCTGCCAATACGTGATGTCACTGCCGGAGGCCCAGCTGTAAAATTTCTTTCTTTGTACTCTTTATTTCTCAGACCAGCCAACACTTAGGGAAAATAGAAAAGAACCTATGTTGAAATATTGGGTCTGGTTCCCCCAATACACTCCAAAGATATTTTACACCAAATGAATATTAATTATGTTCAAGTTGCCTAAGGATGTCCACAAGTTTAAAAAAATTCCTTAAGGCCGGGTGCAGAGGCTCACGCCTGTAATCCCAGCACTTTGGGAGGCCGAGATGGGCAGATCGTCTGAGGTTGGGAGTTTGAGACCAACCTGACCAACGTTGAGAAACCCTGTCTCTACTAAAAATACAAAATTAGCCTGGTGTGGTGGCACATGCCTGTAATCCTAGCTACTCAGGAGGCTGAGGCAGAAGAATTGCTTGAACCCAGGAGGCAGAGGCTGCAGTGAGCCGAGATGATGCTACTGCACTCCAGCCTGGGCAATAAGAGTACAAACTCTGTCTCAAAAAATAAATAAATAAATAAATAAAAATCCTTGTTAAATCTAATTGTGTAATAAATTATGTCTTTAAAAATTTCCTATCTCTGAGGACTAACCTTCCTTTCACTACGTACAAATTTGGTTGACAGTATAACAAAATTATTTGATAATATATTCACAGAAACATTTAATGTTAAGAGGTGGAAGGAACCTTAGGTTGGGTCCAACATCCTGTTTACAAATAAGAAAACTGAGACTTAGAAAGATCAAGGAATTGTCCAAGGTTAGTCACAATAGGTATCTAAGCCCATTTTCAGTTTCATGAACCCATAAATCCCCATTTTGGTAGGTTGGTCTGAGGTGAGGTGTCTGTTGCTTACAACCAAGAATATTCCAAGAGTCAGAATTTGTGTGGGCAAGTTTCTTACTTGAGCCATTTACTAGTCTTTATTTTTACTTTTGGGGGGATAGAGTCTCACTCTGCTGCCCAGGCTGGAATGCAATGGCAAGATCTTGGCTCACTGCAACCTCAACCTCCTGTGTTCAAGCAATTCTCCTGTCTCAGCCTCCTGAGTAGCTGGGATTAGAAGGGTGTGTCACCACACCTTGCTAATTTTTGTAGTTTTAGGAGAGATGGGATTTTGCCATGTTGGCCAGACTGGTCTTGAACTCCTGACCTCAAGTGATCCACTTGCCTTGGCCTCCCAAAGTGCTGGGATTACAGGCATGAGCCACTCCATCTGGCCCATTTACTAGTCTTTAAATGGAGGTCGATTAACCTACCACTAAAGTCCTGTCTAGTTCTCACATTCTTTCATCCTAAATATACATATGCAAAGACCTCCAAAACCATACTTTTAATAGCATGAAACACAGTTGAAAACCTAATAACTATTTAAGGACCTTGAAGAAACTAGTGAATATAAAATTTAATAAAAGTGTTTCCCTAATACTGTAAAGAAACCCATAATTATCGCACACAGAGCAATCTGTTGAACATTAAATACTCTATGAAAAGAAATTTGAGTCATGGGTTCTTTCAAATTAATGCATACCAGATTTCCTTAGTTTGAATTTTAGTTATAAGGTAATTACCCAGTGTTGGCAAGAGTACAAGCTCATATACTACCACTGGGAATATAAACTGGTATAATCTTTCTATGGGTTTATTTGGAAATATATATTAAAAAGCTCCAGATTCCTATACCCTTTTGTAAGTTGGTTCTATTTTACCCTAAAAGAAATTACGTGTGCATCCAAAAATTTAGCTTTAAAAAATACTGAAAATATTGAAGTTGTGTTTATAATAAGAAAACTAATTTATTGTCCAAAAACAGAGGGCTGATTAAACAAATAATTATTCATTAACACAAAGGATAGCACACCACCATTAAAATCACTTTGTAGGACATCATTTAATGATGTGAGACAAATGTTCATTATCTATCATTAGGTGAAAAGGGCCGGGACTAAATGGTACATTTCATGTGGTTATAATTTTGTTTAAAAATTAAATGGCGATTTGGACACACACACACAAAAAGACTAGAAACTTTAGACCAAAATATTAATAGCTGGATCATGGATTGGAGTGATTTTTTTTCTTCCTCTGGCTCTTCTGCCACCTTTTTTTTTTTTTTTTTTTTTGAGACGGAGTCTTGCTCTGTCGCCTAGGCTGGAGTGCAGTGGTGCGATCTCGGCTCACTGCAAGCTCCGCCTCCTGGGTTCACACCACTCTCCTGCCTCAGCCTCCTGAGTAGCTGGGACTACAGGCGCCCGCCACCATGCCTGGCTCTTTTTTTTTTTTTTTTTTTTTTTTAGTAGAGACGAGGTTTCACTGTGTTAACCAAGATGGTCTCGATCTCCTGACCTCGTGATTCTCCCGCCTTGGCCTCCCAAAGTGCTGGGATTACAGGTGTGAGCCACTGTGCTGGGCCTTTTTTTATTTTTTTATTTTTTTTAATAATAATCAACACACTTGAACTTCATAATCAGAGCTATTTTAAATTCTTAAAACTTCTCTGTAATGATGCAAAAGAAAACGAAATTGTTTTAACTTTGCTTCAGTGAACAGATAGCAGATCTGTGGTCCTGCCCATAGAAAATAGTATGCCTTCATTCCCTAACTCAACAATAGTTCCTTCTCTTCTCATGCAACAGCCTGCCCATATCAAACCAATTATCAAAATCCACTGAACACAAGTCATCAAGAGTGGCAGGGGTAAGCCCAACTCCCAAGAGCAAAGTTGTTCAGCCTGTTAGACGCTCAATACCATGAGGGTTCCCTCAGGGTGGGAAGAGGCTGATTCACCCACTGCATGTTAAACTCAGCAAAAATTGTATGTTAAACTTACACTGAAGAGGACACACATATGTTTGTGGGATGGAATCGCTGTGGGAAAGTGTACAGTCACAACCTCGTGTGACAATCATCTTTATTCAACTGGCACAGCCCCAGATTCCTATCAGCTTTCTCCTCTCACCCAGACATGGGCTCATCATATTCTAGTATTTGAGAGGGAAAAGGAGAACAGCAAGAATTCCTTCCAGAACTTCCGAGGCATGTAGAAGTATTATTATTGGAGTCACACAGAGACTTAGGTCTGAATTTCATCACCGCTGCTGCTCAGGGTTAACTCATCTATTAGGCTCAAGAGGCATAGTGGCTAGGACCTGCCATACTTTTAGGCACCCATGAAATAGTTTAATTTATTTTAAAATCAGAAGAAAATATATGAACTTTTAGGGTAAGGAAAATATAATTTACTATATAATATTAATACATTCATCTTTATGCCAACAATAATAAGATATAATTTTTATTTATTATTTATGGAGGAAGGGGACCCATGAAGGCAAAAGTACCTAGGCCCATAAAAGGCATCCTCTACATTTTGCTCCACACCCATCTTCAGGTTAAAACTGGCATGATACCATACCACCATCCATTTTGCACTTGCAGTTTGAACCTGGTCTCTGTGACTTGTTTACAATCACATTTCCATAAAGCAACTTTAATTTTACTATTTAGTGCAACTAAATTATAAAGTCAAAGTTTTAGTTATATTTATTTTTTTAAATGACTGGCCACATTTAACCACATGGTTTCTCAAATTTGCCTAATCATAAAAAATCACCTAAGGCACTTGTTAAAAATACAGACTCCCAGGACATCACCTAGAGATTCTGATTCAGTGGGATAGGAGTCACGTCCCACAAAATGCTTTCAACAAGGGGTCCCTGTAATTCTCACTCGTCAAGTTCAGAACTACTATTCCAGTTGAATCAAAATGAATACTGTAAGTAGCTGGACTACATTTCTTTGTTTTTTTGGGATGGGGCCTCACTCTGTTGCCCAGGCTGCAGTGTAGTGGTGTTATCACAGCTCACTGCAGCCTCTACTTCCCAGGCTCAACTGTTCCTCCCACCTCAGTGTCCTGAGTAGCTAGGACTATAGGTGTGCACTACCACTTCCAGCTAATTTTTACATTTTTTTGGTAGAGACAGGGGTTAGCCATGTTGCCCAGGCAGGCCTTGAACTCCTGGGCTCAAGTGCTTCTCCTCCTCAGCCTCCCAAAGTGCTGGAATTACAGGCGTGAGCCACCATGCCCAGCTTGGACTACGTTTAAAAAGTGAGAAACTGTAGTTTGAAGGAGTAGCTCTTGCTTGAAACTGAGGGCAGAACTCTGAGGCAGACAGCTGAGGGCAATGCACAGCCACCAACTGGCAGGTGTTCCCATTCCCAGACACATCTAATTGCTTGTTAATGGAATTACTTATTGGCAATTTATAGCATGAGTGCCATAGGTGATTTTCAAATTTTAAATACAGTTTTTGAAGTACTAGGTATTATCCAGCCATGACTAAACCCCATGGCTGTGGTTTAGAAACATTCCACATATAATTAAATTCCCTAGATGGGCTCCTCTCTCCCCCCGACTGCCATCTTAAAAGTAAGCATGCACTCCTCCATCAAGAGGTTAGCTCTGGCAACAGTACTCACATATTTAGGTCACGCAGACAGACATTCTTTGATTTGCAACCCACGTGGCTGACCTTGACACAGACAACCATGTGAAATTAGAACAACAAATAGAAACACCAACATGAAAGCTATGTTGCTTTTATTTTATTTTTTAGGTTGAGAAGAAAAAAAAAAACTCTTGCAGGGGCAAAGGAAGCCATGTCATTCTGATAGCACCATGAAGTGTATTCTTAGCTTGGATCTGGGCCAGGAGGAAGCAAGAATAAGATGAAGCTAGAGATAAGGAGACCCAAAAAATGTCAAGTCCATGAGGTTAATAAAAATTTGTTTTCCTTCAGTCTCTTCCTTAAGTCCCTGAGTAGCTCAGTGAGAGTGGTTTCTTTCCCAAGGTCCTGAAAACTCTCCATGCCATCCTCACAGGAAAATCAGAGAGAAAGATGAGTGTCACTCTAGGGACCAGTGAGCTCATCTTTTCCCCTTCATGCCTACAGTCAAGCTGTGTATTTCTGCTTCAGGTGTTAAGGAGAGGAAATGGCAGGCAGATGAAATTTGTTTCCCATTCCAAAGTTACATTCTCATGCTGTCCAGAGGAAGTGGGAGGAAAATACACTTACAGACAGCTACAGTCATCACCCCTATTTCTCACCAAGAAGCTGCCAGTTCTGCCCAATCTAGAGGCAACAGAAGATAAGTATCAACTTTCTGTGTGGTCCTCAGCTTTAATTATGCCACTTTCTTCATCAGAAGTAGTCCCTGGACAAAAAAGAAGACTCCATGGTTTTGACCATGCAGGTGTGCGAAGGGACATGACCACCAGGCGTCTGTGTGGCTGTCTCCAATGTGATCATTTCAGCAACCAGAGCTGAGCACAGCATCCACCCAGGAATGGCTCCTTCAACCTCCTAATGCCCAGCACTAAGGCTCAAGATGGTAATCTCATTACCTGCTTAAACAAATCCCCATTTAAACCACCAAGAGGTTTAGCTTTCTGTCTTGACAAGCCACCAGAGCGTGATTGCATACTCTAGGGATACTACTGACAATTTAATACCAGAGTGTGGTTAATTAAAGAGGCTTCAGGGAGAACAGCATTGCTGGGTGGCACAACCAGGTGGAACAACAGGTCTACCAGAAATGGGCATTGTTCAATTTATTTCTTAACTGTGAAAGTCTGGCAAATCTTTGAAGTTGAGCTGGGGGGCAGAGGACTGAGGAAAGGTATGCCAGCTGCTCACATGGCAACGCAAGCTGACAAAAACACCTACTTTAAATAATCTGAGACCAACTACAGTCACTCCTTCATATCTATGGCTCCAATCACGGATTCAATCAACTGCAGACTGAAAATATTTGAAAAAAAATTCCACGAAGTTCCAAAAAGCAAAACTTAAATTTGCCACGTGCTGGTGCTATAAAGAATCCATGTGAATAAAGTGACATGTAGGCATTGTAGTAGGTATTAAATCATCTAGAGATGATTTAAAGTATATGGGATGATATGCATAGATTACATGCAAATACTACGCCATTTTATACAAGGGAGTTGGGCATCTAAGGATTTTGATACCCATGGGGGTCCTGGAACCAACACAATGGATACTGAGGGAAAATCGTTTGGGCTTATTCATTCATCGATTGAACAGATATTTATTTTGTTCCTAGACAGTGTGAGGCACTCTGCTAAACAGAGTCAGGATGCAGCAATGAGCCAGCCCCCTTGGCAGTTACATTCTAGTCCACAAAAACTGGTCATTAATTGAGAACAGTCTGGGAAGGAGTGAAAACTCTGCTGTGAGTGAAATCCACATTGTCCTAAAATCAGACATGACTTAATTAAAACAATCCTTTAATATTCACTAATGGTAGCTCTATGTACGGCACCCTCCTAAGCATAGTAACTATCACAAAGTCAAGTCTGACATTCCCTGGCCATCAAAGAAACTTGTAATTTCACTAGATATGAGACTAAAACTTATACAAGGTTTAAAATAATAAGATATAAGTGTTGGAGGATATAAGAGCTCTGGCCCACAGCAGGCAAATGAAAAGATGCTCAACATCACTGGCTATTAGGGAAAAGCACATCAAAACCACAATGAGATACGACTTAAAACCCACTAAGATTATAAGTTTTGAAAAATTGAAAACAACAAGTATTATGAAGATGTGGAGAAACGGGACTCCTCACACACCACTAGTGGAAATGCTAAATAGTACAGTCACTTCAGAAAACTGGCAGTTCTGCAAGAGGTTTAACAAAGATTACTATATGATCTAGCAATTCTAGTACTAGGTATATATACCCAAGAGAAATGAAAACTCATGTCCACACAAAAACCTTACATGACTGTTTATAGGTGCATTATTCACAATAGCCAAAAGGTAGAAACAACCCAAATGTTCATCAAGGGATGAACATGGATAAATAATGTGATAAATCCACCCCATAAAATATTATCTGGCAACAAAAAGGGACAAAATACTGATACATACTACAACACGGATGAATCCTGAAAACACTACGCTAAGTGAAAGCTGTCAATCAGAAAAAATCACGTATGATACGACTTTACTCATTTGAAATGTCCAGAATAAGCAAAACTCTAGCGACAGAAAATAGATTAGTTGCCTAGGGTTAGGGATTGTGAGGGAAACAGAGGAGTGACTGCTAATAATTTTCTGGGAGGGGATAAAATACTCTAAAGTTAATTGTGATAGTTGTACAACTCTATGAATACACTAAAAACCATAGAATTGCATCCTCTAAATGGATGAATTGTATGGTGTATGTGAATTATATCTTAATTTTCTCATTTCAAGATACATTTTTAAAATATAAATGCCAATTATATTAGTTCCTGAAGATAATCTTTCTAAAATGCACAACCCACTTCCCCATATTTTTAAACAAAACAGACTGAATGACATTCGAGGTCTTCTTGATGATTCACGGTCAAACGAGAATCAATTATTGTGCTCACTGTACACTGACGTCCTCAGGAATCATGTAAACTTGTGCTTCCTTGAGTGCTATGGTTTGAATCTTTTGTCTCTATTATAGTTTTCTATGTCTTGTTTTTGGGCTAAAGCTGTTAATTTCTCACAGCTCTCAGTGTTACTATAATATATCTATCCAGAACCTGCTGTGTCTGAATGCAGAGAAACCAGGAAAGCAAATCTGTTGAAACTGCATGTACAGTTATTATTTGTCAATGTAAAAATTAAAATTAAAAGAGAAGAGTAGATAGATTCTGAGGGAGAGCACAGGAACCACTCTCAAGTGTAAGATGCATGAGCATCTCTGACTTTATCTACTTCCCAACACTGATTTTTGTTTTTTAAATTTTTTTTTTTTTTTTTTTTTTGAGACGGAGTCTCGCTCTGTGGCCCAGGCTGTAGGGCAGTGCTGCAATCTTGGCTCACTGCAAGTTCTGCCTTTCGGGTTCATGCCATTCTCCTGCCTCAGCCTCCTGAGTAGCTGGGACTACAGGTGCCCACCACCACGCCCGGTTAATTTTTTTTTTTTTGTATTTTTAGTAGAGACGGGGTTTCACTGTGTTAGCCAGGATGGTCTCAATCTCCTGACCTTGTGATCCACCCACCTCGGCCTCCCAAAGTGCTGGGATTACAGGCGTGAGCTACCGCGCCCCCAACACTGATTTTGATCACTCAGAAGTGTTTGCTTCCGTCCAGTGCTCAGCTGTCTTCAGGGTTATCACTGGCATCCCCTGGGGTTATAGGCATTGTAGTTAGAAGTGACAGGCATTGGCCGGGCGCGGTGGCTCAAGCCTGTAATCCCAGCACTTTGGGAGGCCGAGACGGGCGGATCACGAGGTCAGGAGATCAAAACCATCCTGGCTAACACGGTGAAACCCCGTCTCTACTAAAAAAATACAAAAAACTAGCCGGGCGAGGTGGTGGGCGCCTGTAGTCCCAGCTACTCGGGAGGCTGAGGCAGAAGAATGGCGTAAACCCGGGAGGCGGAGCTTGCAGTGAGCTGAGACCGGGCCACTGCACTCCAGCCTGGGCGGCAGAGCCAGACTCCGTCTCAAAAAAAAAGAAGTTAGAAAGATCTCAAATTAACACTTCAACTTT
>NW_016812402.1:1838602-1879300 GCF_001698545.2 Rhinopithecus bieti | reverse complement strand
GTTAGCCAGGATGGTCTCGATCTCCTGACCTCGTGATCCGCCCATCTCGGCCTCCCAAAGTGCTGGGATTACAGGCTTGAGCCACCGCGCCCGGCGAGATGTAACAATTTTAATTGTGGTTAGATAACTGAATTTATCTAATTGTGCATCATAAAACACTATAGTCTCAACTGGATATAATACACTACTAACTTTTACAGCAAATAACAGATTGGGTTTTTTTTTTTTTTTTTCAAAAAAAGAGTTCTTTTCTTTTGGAAATAAAGACAAAATATTTAATATTGAACATATGATTTCTGAGGTCCGCTTCAATATTATAAAATTGGACATGATTTGGTAATTATAGAAGCTGAGTGGTAAGTACTTGGCAGTTCATTATGCTATATTGTCTAGTTTTGTATAATGTTTAAAATGCAGAAATAGTTGTTAAAATCCGAACACTTTCCAAAATGCTCACTCAGGACAATAAGATGACAAGTGGAGCACAGTCACCTTTGGAATTAAAACCATGAGTCTGAATTGGGGAAGTCCCTCTTTTGCCACACAGATCCTGCTTATGGAACCAAATATATCAAACAGGTTTCCCTTTAGCTGGGACAAACTTCAATCCACTTATCCTAACCAGAAACATACAATGAAAATATTCTGGCAATTCCACCCCGACATTTCAGCAGCGATAAAAATTATAAATCACCCTAGAAAGGTACAAGCCTCAACTGGGGCCAGGTTTATATCTATTTAAGAAAAAAAAAATTTGGTGTTCCCCAATCCACGATGAACAAATAACTCAAAATAATTGAAGTTATTAAAAAACAAAAACAATAGTGAATTATAAGTATATAAATCCAAATTTATAATTTTCCATGATTAATACTTAAGTGCATGCATGTCTACATATCCATACACATAAAAGCACATGTATTATTTTCTTCTGCTAGCATTGATAGAACAGTTAACACCTGCTTGGTCTACCTGCTGGGTAATCCAGCACTAAGCCCAGCTACATTTACAGTAGGAATTTAGGAGGGAGGAAGGGAGGAAAATAACGATGTGATTCTAAAGAAATTCTACCCTCATACCAACCATAGTGAGCCCTGAAGTATTTGTAGAATACTTTCTTTCCTGAGAATAAACTCATCAAACTTCTCATCTTCAGAGATTGTCCTACTTAGCAAAGGACATGCTGACCTTTACTCCCCTTCTCTATGTCAAATGCTTCAATAATTCAATTGGTATCACTGATGCCCGCTGGGACTTTTCTATGAGGTTCTTCTGTGAACTCTGTCCCAGTCATTGTGTACTGGTAAATGTTTAACAACTGGTTCTCTGAAAATAAAGCCCTGATTTTCAGTGTTTACCAATTTCCATGGTGTATATATATATCCATCATGGCCAATTTCAAGCTATCAGCATAAGAATATTGAAATGCAGAGTTGGGAAGTCATGCATATACACACCCATAGCCTGTATAAGTTGGCTTTAGCACAACGCTGAGACTCCTGGTTTGCCTAGGATAGTCCCAGTTTATATCTGTAGTACCGGCATAATTAATGGTACCCCTACCACTCTTCAAAAGTGTTAATGAAATATTATGTGGTAACCCCAAAGAATAGATCACTTTTGGACCCTTTCTCAAAGTAAAAACCTTCCACGAAAAAGGATAAGACCTTCCATAAAAGGTAAGAAGATGTGATTATCTCCTTAGTCAAATGTATACTAACTTCCTAGTATGGAACATCCTAAAAACACAACATCCCTTTAACTTTTTTTTTTTTAAATCAAACATAGGTAGTTGGGGGAGTATGAATAGTAAACAGGTTCCACTAATGTTCAGGTCCTGACTCACGCACAGGGTTTAGGGATTTCTGGAGCTATTACAGCATCTGAGTGAATAAATCAAGCCATATAGTTGGCTTCAGGTTACACTCTAGCTTAGAGTCACATGAAACCAAATAACACATGCAGAGTCTAGCACAGTGCCTAGCCCAAAGAAATTAAAAACTGGTTAGTCCCTGTAGGTTTAATGGAAATCATTAAATCTCAGAGTTCAAGGCCACCCAGGTCAATACTTACTTGATCTCCTTTATGACTACCCCAAGAAGTCATCCTCCAAACTTGCTTAAATACTTGTCAGCAACCCAGTATAACCTGCACTGAGTCACATAGGTAGAATCTGGCAGGCAAGAGTATTGGTCTTGGTTCTTCAAAGAGGAGAACCCAAAAAAGAGTCAAGATAACATAGCTATCTTTAAATATCTCATGAGCTGTTATGTAGAAGACGAATTGGATATATTGAATTGTCCATGGGGTAGAAGTTACAGGGAGACAGATTTTGAGTTAGTATAAGGAAGAACATCTAACACCACCACAATAATAATAGCTAACATTTATTGAGTGCTTCCATTTTGCTGGAAGCCTCACCATACTGCTAACTCATGTCAATCTTGAAGTCAACGAATCTATTCCTATCTCTGGTCACCCCTGATGATCTACCTTGGGCTATAAAAGAGTTGTTTCTCCAGAAGCCCCGGAAGGATCCAAGTAACTGGTTGCCCAGGCTAACTACAACTCACAGAGGTTCATACAGGTCCAGTCTGTCCTGAGCCTCCATCTAAAGTCCTTGCAGCCTCAGATTCAATGTAGGATCAAGGCCAAGAGTACTAGAAGGTGCAGGTGCTGGTGTTGAAGCAAGCACCTGGAAACAGTCATCTCATTCATCATCTGCCAGAGGAAGATTCCAGAGTCTTGCACATATTTGCAAGGACATTTTTTCAATTATTGGAGAATGGGTTAAAAAAATGACCCAAGAACTGGATGTAGCTGTTCTGAATTCTGAAGTCTTGTTCAATCATGTGGCTTTTATAAAGGAAAAATACTCACTTTTCTCATCTTTCTCATCTTCTTTGCATATAACTACCTCACTCAAGGGCTGAGATATCAAACAGTTAAGATCAAAAGAGGATACTTCCTTTTTTCAAAAATAACCATGTCCTGACACAAGATTAGCAATCAAATAAATTCCATAGTCCTCTTAGTCACTAATTTGCCAGCATCACTCTCAGAGAGGGTATGCTATACTTGGTGAGGCAATCTATGACAATCAGGTCAAGACTTGTGACATAGGTCATGTGTCCTGCTTCTAGAAACATGAGAGGGTATTGGGAAGCTTCCATTGAAGAGATGATATCGGATCGGATTGGGGAATCCTCTGAAATCCAGTCCCCAAAAGATTCCCAGTCAGGGCAAGATGAGTTTGTGGAAATCCTGGTATTTCAGAGTCTTGGAAGCCTCTGTAATTAAATAACAGCAATGACATTAATATTAAATGTCTACACAGTTGATCATTTAGCAAATATATATATATATAGATATATATATATAGAGAGAGAGAGATAAAATATCCTCTATTAATATAAATAAAACTAGTATTAATAGTGTCATAGTCCATTTTGTGCTGTTATAACAGAACACTTGAGACTGGGTGATTTGTAATGACACAGAAATTTATCTGGCTCACAATTCTAGAGGCTAGTAAGGCCAAGACTAGGGGGCTGCATATGGCAAGGACCTTCTTGCTGCGTCATCCCATGATGGAAGCGTGAAAGGGCAAAAGAGCATGCATGCACAAGAGAGCAAGAGAGTGAATTCACAGCCTCAAACCCTTTTATAGTGGCACTAATTATTCACGAGGATGGAGCCCTCATGACCTAAATGTCTCCCATTAAGCTCCATCTCCCAACACTGTTACACTGGGGATTTTCAACACATGCTTTCTAGGGGACACATTTAAACCACAATATTTCCACCCTGGCTCCCCAAATTCATGTTCTTCTCACATAGAAGATACATTCATTTCATGCAATAGCCCCAAAAGTCATAACTTTCCAGCATCAGCCCAGAAGTTCAATGTACAGAGTCTCATCTGAATCAGATATGGATGAGATTCAAGGCAGGATTCATCTTGAGGCACATTTCCCTCTAGCTGTAAGCCTATGAAATCAAACAAGTTACTTACTTCCAAAATACAATGGTGAAATAGGCACAGGATAGACATTCCCATTCCAAAAGAGACAAATAGGCAAGAAGAAAGGGATAGTCTTAAGTCAATCCAAAACCTAACAGGGCAAACAACACTAAATCTTAAGGCTCCAGAATAATCTTCCTTGACTCCACATCCTACCATCTGGGAACACTGGAGTGGCAATTGGGATCCCAAGGCCTCAGGTAGGCAGGCCTACCCTTATAGCTTTGCTTGGTACTACCCATGCAGCGACTCTCACAGGCTGGTGTCAGGTGCCTGTGGCTCTCCTGGCTGGTGTTTCATGCTGGTAGTTCTGGAGTTCTGGAGTGTTGGTGTGAGCCCACTCCTTAGGCTTTACTAGGCATTGCTCTAGGAGACTCTCTGCGGTAGCTCTGACCCCAAAGTTATGCTGCACATTGCCCTAGTAGGGGCTCTCTGGGTGGCTCCACCCCTGCAACACGTGTCTGCCTGGGCCATGAGGCTCTCTTTGATATCCTTTGAAATCTAGCTGGAGAAAGCCATGTCTCCACAATTCTTTTTTTTTTTTTTCTGAGATGGAGTGTTGCTCTGTCGCCCAGGCTGGAGTGCAGTGGCGCAATCTCGGCTGACTGCAACCTCCACCTCCCGGGTTCAAGCGATTCTTGTGCCTCAGCCTCCTGAGTAGCTGGGACTAGAAGTGCATGCCACCACACCCCGCTATTTTTTTTTGTATTTTTAGTAGAGATGGGGTTTCACCGTGTTAGCCAGGATGGTCTCCATCTCCCGAACTTATGATCCGCCTGCCTTGACCTCCCAAAGTGGTGGGATTATAGGCATGAACCACCGCACTCGGCCTGCCTCCACAATTCTTGTACTCCACATGTTTGTAGACTTAACACCACATGGATGCCACCAAGATTTGCTGCTTGCACATTCCAAAGCTGTGGCCTGAGCCACACCAGAGCACCCTTGAGCCATGGGTGGGGTGAGCAAGAAGCACTGTACTGAAATGTGGAGAGCAGAGACTTCAGGCAGCCCTGAGCAGTGAACTCCCAGATCCAGAGGGCACACTAGGTCTCTCTTTTGTTATGCAGTCATATGTCACTTAATGACAGGGATATTTTCAGAGAAAAGAAGTGTCATTAGGCAATTTTGTCATTGTGCAAACAGCATAGAGTGTACTTATACAACCCTAGATGGTATAGCCTCCTACAGACCTAGGCTATATGGTAAACCCTATTGCTCCCAAGCTGTAAACCTGTACAGAACGTTACTGTGCTGAGTATTGTAGGCAATTGTAACAATGGTTAGTATTTGGGTATCTAAACAGATCTAAACATAGAAAAGGTACAGTAAAAATACAGTATAAAAGACAAAAAGTGGTGTACCTGTATAGGGCACATACAGGAACTTCCAGGACTGAAAGTTGCTCTGGGTGAGTGAGTGGTGAGTAAATGTGAAGGCCTAGGACATCACTGTACACACTGTAGACTTTACAAACACTGTTCACTTAGGCTACACTAAATTTATAAAAAGAAATGTATTTCTTCAGTAATCAATTATACTTGGCTTACTATAACATTTTTACTTTATAAACTTTCTAATTTCTAAAATTTTTTGACTCTTTTGTAATAACACTTGGCTTAAAACACAAACACATTGCATAGGCATACAAAAATATTTTGTTTATATTCTCATTCTATAAGCTTTTTTCTACTTTTAAAATTTTTTATTTTTTATTTTTTACTGTTTAAACTTATTTGTTAAAAACAAAGACACAAACACACACATCAACCTAGGTCTACACAGAGTCAGGGTCATCAATTTCACTGTCTTCCACCTCCACATCTTGTCTCACTGGAAGGTATTATGTATTATACATAATTGAAGGTGCTATATTTTTATATGACTGGCAGCCAGTAGGTTTATACCATTATCACCAAAAACAGATGAGCAACACATGGAGTTATGATGTTACAATGGTTATGATACCAATGGGCAATAAGAATTTTTCAGCTCGGTTATAATCTTATAGGACTACCTTTGTATATGTGCTCCTTCCTTGGTGAAAAGGTCTATATGTGGGGCATAACTGTACTTCCTTCTTCGAGGTCATGGCACCGTGTGCCTGTGATGGGAGGAACAGCATCAGTCATTTCCAAAATGCCTTCAGAGTCATTCTTCCATTGTACTAATGCACAGCCTCTGGTTTCCTTCTATCCCTACCGATGTCCTTATCAATTGGTTGCTTGCCCACACCCTTGGTCTTCTTTTCCCGAAAATGTTCTTTCATTCTCTACCACGTGGCCAGGATGAGAATCCTTCAAATCCCTAAATTCTGTTTCCTTTTTAATTATAAATTTTATCTTTAAATCATTTCTCTCTTCTCTTTTCCTGTATGCAGTTAATATTTTGCTTAGAAATTTCTTCCATCAAATATTGTAGTTTATTGCTCTTACATTCTGCCTTCCATAAAGCCCTAGGGTACAGACACAATTCAGTCAAATTCTTTGCCACTTCATAACAAGGCTGGTTTTTACTCCAGTTTCCAATACCTTATTCCTCTTCTCCATCTGAGATCTCATCAGAATTGCCTTTTTTGTTCTTATTTCTACCAACATTCTCATCACTATCACATAATTAATCTCTAAGCAGATTTAGACTTTTACTACAGCTCTCCTCCTCTTCGCAGCCTTCACCAGAACCACATTTAATGCTCTGTTCATAGCAACACAGGCTTTTCATAGCCTGCTTCCCCACATTCTTCCAGCCTCTACCTGTTACCCAGTTCCAAAACCGCTTTCACATTTTCAGGTATTTGTTATAGCAACAGCCCCAATTCTCAGTACCAGTTTTCTGTCTTAGTCCAGTTTGTGCTGCTATAACAGAATACCTGTGACTGGGTAATTAATAATGAACAGAAATGTATTTGGCTTACAGTTCTGGAGGCTGAGCAGTCCAAGATCGAGGGACTGCATCTGGTGAGGGCCTTCTTGCTGCATCATCCCATGGCAGAAAGGCAAAAGAGCATGCTTGAGAAAGAGCAAGAGATTGAACTTGCAGCCTCAAGTCCTTTTACAATTGGCATTAACCCATACATGAGGATGGAGCCCTCATGACCTAAACATCCCCCATTACGCCCCACCTTCTAACACTGTTGCATTGGAGATTACATTTCCAACATATGGATTCTAGGGGACACATTCAAACCATGATAAATAGTAAGATATCTTTTACTACGCATGTACTAGGGTCCAGGCATGGTACTACACTTGATATACATTTTGCACATTTGGTTATTACTACAACTGATAAGATGGCCACCATTATCTCTATTCAACAGTGAGCCTTGATGAAGTTAAGAATCTCACCTAAGGCTTCATTGCTAGTAAGCAGGGAATGAGGATCTGAATCCAGGTCTGGTGGCAACAAAGCTCTTTACACCACAGAAGCCAACCCACACTTGCTTCATGGAACCCACTAGGGCCCTGCCCAGGACAGTCAAAATCTTAACTCAAATAGATTTACCCTGAGTCCTGAGCCCTCAGTTTCCTCATTTGTAGAAGGAAGATAATGACAGTATCTATCTCACAGGCTGCTGGAAGAATTTGATGAGAGAATCTATATGTCTAACTTAATGCCTAGCACATAGTAAGTGCTCCTCAATGTTGGCTACTGTTACTTCCACAGACACATGGATGAGCTTTTTGCCAGAGGTGTACAGATTACATGCACCTATCTTTTCCGAAAGTTTGACAGAACACATATCCTTTCCCCAACATAAATAATAGGCTTATTGTGGTAGAAAACAAAGCCAGTTGGCAAGGAAGATAGACTTGGGTTACAGTTTTGGCCCTGTCATTCACTGATTACAGGTCTTTGGACAGGTTGCTTTGCTCTTTTGAGCCTCTCTTTGCCCATCTTTAAAATAGAGAGCAGGAGTGGGAATTGCATGCTTTTGTAAAAGCACATACAGAACGGACACAGAGATGTCACTCAATAATAGCTACTCTCATTACTGTGTAAATCGAAGCTACTGTCATGACTTTTTCCACTTTCTTTCCTAACAATAGAGAAATCTGTTAGAGGTCGAGGTCATTATTCTGATGTAATTCTCTTTAAAAATAATATTTCTTTGCCCCTTTGAATCATCCGTTACTCTCAAATATACTCTCAAGGAGAGAATACACACACACACACACACACACACACACACACAAACACACAATTACCCAACAACTCCAGGCATTTAAAAGGTGTCATAAATTAAGTAATGAGGTACCAAGCTTGACAGCTGTACTATCTAGAGAAAAGGTCTACTTAGAAATTCTGTACGCCACAGTGGGTACACTAAATACTTGTCATCCCAGGGTCCCAAGATGAATACTGGCTTACCTATTAAACCTAAAGAATATATAATTAAATATATTAGAAGTCAAACCCTGATTAATTTTCATGATAATTGGTTCATACTTAACATTCACACACACAAAATATTAAAACGCAGGCTATCACACACACACAAAACAGCCTGCCAGTTAAAACCAATACTCCTTTGTTTCCCCTACTTATTCTGTCTCCAAAACCGTGATGGGTTTTGTTTTAGTCACTTGTTAAATGTCTGACATGTCAAGAAGCAACAACACCGTTTGTGTCTTTGGTCACCATGCCAAATAAAATATGCTTTGTATTATATTAATGTTGAAATTCACTTACTGGTCTTTTGGAGGAAAAGCAGTGTTCGTATGTTTAATAGAATCCTGATCCTTAACCAGTTGGACACTGGACACTTGGGCCTTAAATTATTATTCATCAATTCAAATGAATAATAATTTTGTAAATTATTCTACAATTATTGTATTGTACAATTCACAGCTTAATTGACAAACTTGGGAATTTGACCACGCCCTAGAAGGTAGCAATACTAGAGTGTGCTCCTGCTTTCCATTTTAGTCTTTTGTGTTTTAAGTTGCAATGTCTCTCATTCATCTAGAGGTACTGATTATGTTAAAATTAATTGTTAAAAATACTGTATGCATCCATACTCTATGCAGATACAACCAATTTTCCTTATTTATCTTTTTTATACTGGTTTTTCTAATTAGCCTGATTCAAGGGTAATGGAAAGTCCAAGTGCCAAAGCTAAACATCCCAATATTCAGGAAATTAAAGCCTTATACTTTCACAATGATGGCTAAAACTGGTAACAGATTTCGGGTTTTTCAGTCTGTACCCACCAGTATGCTATGTGCATAATTAACTCTCATTTTCTGCTATCTGGATGATTTGAGAAGTCAGAACCTCTGACCAGAAGGCTGACTGCATGCATCTACTCATTATTCCTGCCTGTTGCCACACACTGGGATGAGATGGAATAAGGTAGCACATGTTCTTGAGCCCTTCAGATGATACTCACATGTTTGCCTTTCTGCAGTGTAGTGGTCAGTGACTCAATTATTTCCTTTGCATTCTTCTCCTCTCTCCGCTAGTGTTATGGCTTTTCTAAAACAGTGTCCTTGGTGTCTAAAATATCCAGGTTTTCAAGACAACATCTATATACCACTTTGTGTCATTTCTGTTCCTCCTTTAAAAAGTATATATTCACCAATATTATTGAAAATAACTTTAGGGAAAAAGAGTTATGTAAAAAGTTGTTGCTGCCATACTTCTGCTTTCTAATACAGCAAAATACTCCAAGTTCTAATCAAGACTACAATGTTTGTATTAGTGATTCAAAGTTTGTGTTTGTGTGTGTGTGCTTTGTGATATAAAGCTGCAAGAGATAGGCCTAAAGCTGCAAGAGATAGGTTAAATACATTTTGGAATATCTATATAATGGAATATCAGAAATATAATACAACCATTAAGGATGATGTTTAGATGCCATAAGAAAATGCTTATACTAAAATTTTTAATAAAAAAGTTATCTTAGTATGATCCAAAATTATCATTAAAATATGGTACATTTTAAACAGTTGCTTTCTCTAAGTGGTGGGATCACAAGTACTTTTCCTGCTTTTTTCCTACATTTTTTGTGCTATCCAATATTTTAGCTATCTTGAGAGGGAAAAAAGGCCAAAAAAAAAAAAAAGAGAGAAAGGAAGGAAAAAAAGGAAAAGAAAAAAAGAATTGTGGGATAGGAATAGTATTATAGCTGATCAAATACAACTCTTTGATCTTTCTTATTCTAAGCCTGTATTTGTTTGTTTGTTTATTTAGAGACAGGGTCTTGCTTTGTGTCCTAGGCTGGAGTGCAGTGGCACAATCATGGCTCACTGCAGCCTCGACCTTGGAAACTCAAGCAATCCTCCTGCCCCAGCCTCCTGAGTGGCTGGTACCACAGGCACATGTCATCATGCTTGGCTAAACTTTTTTACTTTTAGTTTTTGTAGAGATGGGGTCTCCCTGTGTTGTCCAGTCTGGTCTTGAACCTCTGGGCTCAAGAGATCCTCCTCCCTTGGCCTCCCAAAGTACTGGGATTATAGGCATGAGCCATTGAACCTGGCCTGTAGTTTTCTAAAATGAAGAAAGTCAGCCTGAGGTTGTATGTGCCAGCTCAAATGCCTTGTCCTATGGATTAATGGTGGACAATGTGTAGTGTGACAGTGATGATGAGAGCTGCCATTCATCAATAAGTTCTACGTGCCAAACAGGATTCTTTATATATATTATCTCATTTAATCCTCATAGCAGCCACACAAGGTAGTAAGATTATCCCCATTTTATTGATATGAAACTGAAACATACAGGTAAAATAACCAGCTAAGATCATCCAGCTGGGATTCAAGCCCTTGAATGAGCATACCATTTACAACACATTAGCATTCACAGCACCTCAGCATTAGTTTCAAAATATTTGTTAAATGAGGTGACCCTATGAGGTGCTACTTAATTGTGCTTCAGAGAATCAGCACACCAAGGAGCAGATCAAAGGAATCTCCCTACTGATACCTCAAAGAAACTCCACTGAAGGACTTTTATCAAAGTCTGTTGTGGAGGTGGAGATGGCTTCCTCAGTGAGGTAGTGATAGGGTTACTTGTACCTTTTTTTCTGTGACATCAGTCATATACTCTTGTACCCAAGGTGCAAGGCATATGAGAAAAAATGTATCGTCTATAATCAGACATTCAATTTAATTGGGGAGACAAGTAACACATAGAACACACATGATAAAATCAGCACAAGGTGGCTGGGTGCGGTGGCTCACCCCTGTAATCCTAGCACTTTGGGAGGCCAAGGTGGGCGGATCACAAGGTCAGGAGATGAGACCATCTTGGCTAACACGGTGAAATCCCGTCTCTACTAAAAATACAAAATATTAGCTGGGCGCCTGTAGTCTCAGCTCCTCTGGAGGCTGAGGCAGGAGAATGGCGTGAAGCCGGGAGGCGGAGCTTGCAGTGAGCCAAGATCGTGCCACTGCATTCCAGCCTAGGCGATGGAGCGAGACTCCGTCTCAAAAACAAAACAAAACAAAAAAACAAACAAACAAAAAAATCAGCACAAGGCAAAAAAATCCATTCATAATTAAATGTTAAGTCAATGGCAGAGCAGATAACTAGTGTCATCTAGTAGGAAGAACTGTCAGCTCTGAAGTGTCATAGAATTCTGAAGGTACAGGAAACAGCACTTGGAGATCACCTAGCCTAGCTCCAGCAGTTCAAGATTTGACCTAGTAACTTGGTTAAGATCACACTGCTGCTAAGTAGCAGAGATGGGTAAAGTACCTAAGGAAGCCTGATACTAAGTAGTCTAAGAAAAGCCTTTTAAGGACAAGTAGAGTGAGGTGATGGCACTTTAGATGAAAAGAGTGGACAACATTCTCCTTTCCTGGTTTAGCAAAATTAACCTGCCACTGGTCTGATTTTTAGATTGCAGGATGGTGAATAGTCTCGGCACTGAGAGGTCAGATTAAAATTTGTTAAATAATCTAAAAATACTGATCTGTTTTATTCCATCCATCATTTTCAAACATCAAGTATTTTAATGTGTATTGTCCTTTGCCAGAATATTACAAAATAGAAACACACCTATCCACATATGCATTCCAGATGCCTTTACAAGTGTTAACACTGGCTGTCTTAACACACATCTTGTTTGGACAGAGGCCAAATTGTTGTAACTGACCAGGAGGAAATAATTATTTGTCTAGTTGATGCTTCGCCACTGGCACACACTAAAGTTTGCATTTAAAGCACCCAACTACTCTTTGCAAAAATTGTTCCTGTAAAATCTGTCAGTCATCAGCAAATAGGAATAAGCTTAGAGTATGTAAATACTCACAGAGTGTGTAAATGTTCCTCTTAGAGTACCTACTTCCTCTTAGAGTAACTAAATATCAACTGATTGGACAATATTCTTTTTACAAAGATATGTGAATGTCAATAGGCAAGGCACAAAGATATTAAGTTAAGCCATTTTTAACTAAGATATTTTGGTAGTGAAAAGGCCAGATTTGACTCCTCGGAACATGTAAAATTTATTTTAGAAATGGTTGTTCAAATCTGAGAGAAGAAAACATGGTAAATAATGTAAATCCAATTTTGACAAACCATTTTTAAAAAAAATTATAAGTAACAATTGTGTTCATGAAACGTAAAACAACTAGGATTTTTATTTTGTAAGAAATATAAACCACTTTAATTTCTGACACAAAGCACGCAGGCAGATAGTTACACTTTTTTGTATTTTAAAATAATTTCTGTGGGTTTGCAAGCACAAGTTAAGGCTCAGGTTAGTTTTTCTCTGTCTTCAAGGTATTCTTAGAAGGTGTGTTTTCAATTCCTCAGAAGTATTTCAAGAGTTGTTATATCCTCAATTAAACATAGATGATTAAGTTAGAAGCTCCCTTTCATTATGTTTTAGCTATTTTCATTGCAAACTCTAGTACAATCTGTCAATGTAGATCAGAGAAATAACTGAAATGTAGCTTCAAAATAAGTAAAACAGGTTTATAAACCACAGGTAATCAATATTAAGTCCTGACTTTTAAAATATTAATACGAATTAAAGTCATTTTCTAACAAGTATCAAAAACAAAAGCAAATTAAAATTCATGTGCTAGATTACAACCTTACACCTTACAACCTTAGCCAAATCTGCTGTTTGGCTTCAAAGTTCCACACAAAATCTTAACCTACAAACTTAACATTTCAAACCCACAAGATACAAGTACCAGTCACCCACAATCATGTCAAAGTCCTTTCCAAGGTCTTAGAAACCTTAATCCAATGCAGAAAAGTTAAGAGTCAAAAAAACATAGAAACAGGGAAAAGTGAAGTTGTTATTTGCCAAACATTAAACTTTTACAGAAATCCAAAACCTACTTAACATTTTCCCTATATCGAACAGCATAACCTCTATGCAAAAGGTGTGTGCTCAAATGCAGTCATTTATTAGCATTTACTGTACTTACTTTGATTTTTGCCATTTATAAGCTTCATTAAAGACACCCACAAAGAAGTAACCAGTTGAATGAGGTTCAGCTAAGAAAAACCAGCTGTAAACTCGACCTACAAATTTACATCCCACAACGTCCTGTGGGGAAGGTACACTTTACAAACTACCATTATATATACAAGCTTTAGATTGTGAAATAATGCACTTCGGCTTTCTGCAGTGTACATTACAATTACAAACCCTCAACTCAACCCCCCCCTTTGAAAAAAAAATCCACCTCCAATTTTCATTGGTCCACATAGTTCCAGCCCACATGGTATCAGTGGGTGTGTCCCTCCCAAAAAACCCTCTCATTGGCTGTGAAGAAACAGCGTCTAATAGGCTGTGATTTTGGGGGTTGTTAAACTCCACGCCTCCAGACTTGCGCTTTCCAATAGACCCGAGACGCTGCCGGCTACTCTGTGATTCAAAGGGCAGGCAACCCCAGCAGGACGCGCTCAGAGAAGCGAGAGGGGTGAGAAAGGAGAGGGCACCCTCGGTGTGCCGCCCACTTTATCCTCACTCCTGGACCCCAGCAAATGTTCACACACATGCTTTTCTCAGCCACCAGTTAGAAGCGCGGACAGAGCGTTCGCCTATTATAGATCCTTGACCTAGGGACCCGCTCAAGCTCCGTGTCCAATCACCCCATTCTACGGATAGAAGCGAGCAAAAGGCAGGCTCAGGCAACGACCTGTAGTGCTTGATGCCCCCTGGGAAAAGAATCAGTCCCAGGAACCCACTCCGTGCAGTCCCTCGACCGCAGACGCGGGGGCGCACGGGACGTGCTGCGGCGTCTGCCCCAGCCGCTCCCAGTCCCGGGCCCCGCACGCTGCGTCTGCCTTGCGCCCGCGCTCCCCTCCCAGCGGGACTTACGCGGCCTGTTCTTTCTCCCCGAGTCCATCCTCCTCCGCAGCCGGCATTTCTTGGCCGGGGAATCATGCTGAGGGAGCAGTGGCTGCGGCTGGAGCTCCGGTAGGAGCGGGAGGCGCTGGGGCACTGCGTCGTTGCCGCCCACGGGACCCCGGCTGCAGACGAGCGGCGGCTGGACTGGCGGCGGGTGGAAGCCGTTGTGCAGCAACCCGTTCACAGCGGCGGCGCTGGTGCCCCCGGGGGCCCCAGGGGAGTGCGGGGCCGAGCGCTCCGGCTGCCCGCCGCGGTCGCCCATGCCGGGTGCTGGCGGGGCTGCGCGCGGGCCCCGGCTCAGGCGGCCTCGCTGGAGGTCATTCTCGGGCGTCTTTATTTCCCCGGATCCTCCCTGCAGCTTCCGATTCAGCAGCCGCAGAGCCGGCGCCTGGGGATGGCGAACCCGGCGCTCCTCCCCTCCTCCTGCCGACTCCCCCACCTCCTCCGCGCCCTGCCCCCAGCGCGCCGGCCCCACGGCGCCGGCCTGGAGCACGCCAGCCCCGGGCTCGGAATCGGGGATCCCCGCGCACCCCCAGCCGGGGCTCCCGTCGTCCGCCTTCCCCCGAGCCCCGGGCCGCGCGACTTCAAACGCGGCTTCCTCGCCTCCCAGACTGGTCCCCGCCACTGAGCATGCCCAGTCCTGCCCGCCACCGCCACCGACGAGTTTCAACATGGGGAATCAAGTTCTCTGGGCTTGCAGCGAGGAGATGGGCGGGTTGGGCTTTGTATGGCGGAGTGAAAACGAGAGGGGTCTGGGAGAGACAGCGAGAGGAGCGAACCGCTTCAGGAGGAATACGGGAGGAAGATAAATATTTGCAGAGGTTTCAGGTTTGCTAATCCTGTCCCCAGTGGGCAAGATACCTTTGCAAGGTCATTCACGTTACCCTCCCCGCTTTGTGAGTGTGTGCTTACGCGCGCGCGCGTGTGTGCCTGTGCGTTTGGTTAAGTGACCAAACTACTTAGAGGCCTGAGGGGCGGGAGGAGAACAATTATTTATAGAAAAGTAGGCAGACTTGGGGAGGGAGGGGAGTGAAATTTCTTTGCTGGCACACACACACACACACACACACAAACACCATGTGGTCTCATGGAGTTGTCTTTTGCAGGGAGGAAACCTAGGAATACAGTGTAAGGACAGTGAAGGACAAAACTGTAGGCAGGATTAATCGGTGCTGAAAGAGACCAAATAAAAAGGAGCAATTCCATGCTATAAAAAGCACTTTCCTCACCCAGAAAGGACTTCAAAAGACAATGTCATGTTATTTATAGAGTAAGGAGTTGCCTCTTCTAAGAAGGGAAGGCAGCATCACGTGGTGACCAACACCATGAGCTTTGGAGTTAGCAGTGGGTTCAAATTACAACTCAGCCACTGAGCAAACCCAGATAACGTTATTGCTCAAGGTAACACTTCTGGCAATAGGAAACGGGACTGTCCATGCTCAGTATGCAGGACTAATTTGAGTGGTGAGTACCTTCCCTAAGTTATGCAATCTCTTGAGGCCTCACTTTCCTATCTATAACAGGGGGCTGTTGTGAGAAAATCTACTAAAAGTACCTGGTACAATCCTGGCACATAGTAAATGCTCAGAAAGCTAGTTTTCCTTATTATGCTGTTATGATTAAGCAGTTCACCCTTTGTTTCGACGGAGGGGAACAAACCATGCTTACAGCCGTATTTATTGTGTGATTTATTTTGTGATATTCTCCATGATTTGCAATTAATCTACAGAGGAGTCAGAGTCTGGCAAGGGCTGGCTGGCTACTGGGTTGCAGGGCCCCTGGGTTTCAGTGCATTCAGCAGCATCTAGGGCTTGCATCTGGCAATTCCTTCCAGCAGAGCCTTACCTAGAATCAGAGTTTCAGAACCATGGGGGCCACTGGAGCACTCTGGTCCATCCACTCTTGCACACTTTTTTCACATCAGGAAACTGAGTTGCAGACAGATGGCTGAGATTAAGAGCAAAGGTGGAACTAAATCCTAAATCTCAACTCTCTTGGCTTCCCTAACCTTATGCTATTTAAAGACAACACAAAAAAAACCCCAGGTGATCTGGCCCCTCCCTGCCTCTCCTGTCTCATCAGGGGCTCCCTGTGCTGCCTTCAATTCCTTAAACAACATTCTACTGTTTCCATTGCCTGCACGTCTCTTCTCTAAGACCTCTTTTGTCTACTAGACTCCAACTTTAGATCTCCTGTTTAACTTCTCATATTTAGAGAATGTTCCCTGACCCTTAGAGCTACATTAGGTCTCCCTGCCATATCCTCTTCCTACTCTTTGTACTGCCTTTATGACTCCTTATCAGTTTGTAACTATACAATGCATCTGTTCCCTCATTTGTAACTTGAGAGTAATAGGACACCACTGAGTTGTTAGACTGATGAAATGCATAACACATGCGTAAAATTAAATCAAACTTCAAGCTGTTGGAACTTTATTGTGAGACTTGAGAGAAATGTGGCTATACAGCTACAACTTCTGCTTTTTTTTTTTTTTTTTGAGACAAGGTCTCACTCCTTCACCCAGACTGGAGCACAGTGGCACAGTCATAGCTTACTGTAACCTCCAACTCCTGGGCTCAAGTTATCCTCCCACCTTGGCCTCCCAAAGTATTGGAATTATAGGAATGAGCCACCATGCCTGGCCTTGCCTTTTTTCCTTGTAAATAATTAGGAAGACCAAGCACGACCAGAGATACGAACCCCTTGGATCATTGCCTCTCCTCACAGAGTAATAATCTTCCTTGGAATGCAGCAGTCTGTAACCAATCAAATTGCTGTGGCATATGCACTGGTTTTGTATGTTAAATGTAATTCTGCTGGAACTTCTCCATCTCTGCCGGTATAAGTGAAATCTTAACTTCTCCACTTTGGAGCACTGATCCCACTCATTTGGAGTTAGTGTTTCCAGGTGGCTATCCTCAAGCTTTGCACTGAAACTTCATAGTTAATCATATTCTCTAAATCTCATTATTTAAGGTTAACATATGTAAAGTGTCCAGCACATTGTAAGTGCTAGAAAAAGTTAGACATTATTATTTGATTGCCTATCTCACCCCACTTCACTGTTAGCATCTTTAAGGCAGATGACTTGTTCATCACTCTGTCCCTAGAAGGCACTTGGTAATAATTTGTGACTGGATAAATGACTTATATCAAGCTTGTCTAGCCCGTGGCCCACAGGCTGCATGCGGCTCAGGACGGCTTTGAATACGGCCCAACACAAATTCATAAACATGACATTTATTTTTGCAACTTTTTTTTTTTTTTTTTAGCTCATTAGCTATCATTAGTGTTAGTGTATTTTATGTGTGGCCCAAGACAATTCTTCCTCTTCCAATGTGGCCAATGGAAGCCAAAAGATTGGACAACCCTGACTTAGATGATATTTCACACAGAGTCCCCCTCATTTTCTACTGTAAATTTGCTAAAAATCACCAGCCACTCCTAAATATTCAAATATATCATTTTCAAATTCCCACATAATTGAACTGAGTGGCTTAGGAAGCAACTTACATCAGAGATGCAAATAGAAGCTTTAGCATTGCAGTATCTCCAAGGACATATTTTTTCCAGCTTGATTCCCAGGCCTGCTGAGGAAGGCCTGAGCCAGGTGGCTCAGACCCAGGCAGGGCAAAAGTACTGGTACTGGGACAGAACGTCCTCCACCTGCTTCCTTTCTCCTACCCTTGTCAGGCTGGGTGCTTGGATCAGTTACACCCAGCGTATGGTAGGGAAGAAGCCAGGTGGCATCTCACAGGTTTATTCAGGGGTGTGTGTAGGAGGTGTAACTTTGAGGCGTGAGCTGTCATGTGCTCCAAGAGGGGCATGCAACAAATGTTTGGAAGAGAGTGAGGGAGAAGGGAACCCACAAACCAGTGCACTCCCTTGGGTCTTATTTATTTATTAATCATTTATTGTGTGTACTATGTTGTAGGCACTGAAACATGCTGGGAATACAAAGACAAGATAGATGGCTTCACTGCCCTCAAAGGGCTTACAATTCAGTAGAGAAAGAAAAGTCAGTGATTCTCCAGCATCAGTGTTATGTAAGAATAACCTAGGGAATTTTTCCTTTTTAACTTTGTATTAAAACTGACATACATACAGAAAAGTATGCATATCTTATAAAGCTCAAGGTATTTTGCAAAAAATGAACGTGCAGTGTAACTTGCAACCCAGGATATTTTGTAAGCACAGATTCTGGGTCCAGTTCCATAGATTGATTCATCAATAGGTGATGACGATGATAATGACGATGATAATAAATATTTTTTAGATTAAAAAATAACTTTTTCAAAACCAGGGGATTCGAGGCAGATGATCATCACGGTTGGGAGCAAAGTATGCCGTCTATGCTGTGGGAGGTAACTCCAGAAGACCCCAGAGAGTGAGCAATGACAGAGTCAGGGGTGGGGAATTGTGGGGGAGTGGTGCTGAGATGGAAGCTAAAACAGGGTTCAGGGAGGAAATGACCCTTAAACTGAATTTTGAATAATATTGGCCTCTGTTCAGGTGAATAGGGAGAGAAGATTTAAAAGAATTCACTCAGAACTGAAGGAGCCAAGACTCTGGGTGCATTTGAAACAACCTGGCATTTTTGGGAAACTGCCAGGAGTTCCACAAGGCTGAAGAGCAGCTTGAGAAGGGAGAAGGTGAGTAGTAACAGCTGAAAAGTTTATGTAACCAACCAACAAGCTCATTTTATCTGCTGCCCAGATACAGCCTATTTATCAAGACAGGGGAATTATAAGAGAAAGAGTTAATTCACACAGAGCCAGCTGAACAGGAGACTGGGGTTTTATTACTCAAATCAGTCTCCCTGAAAATTCAGAGGCTGTGGTTTTTCAAGGCTAGTTTGGCAGACCAGGGAATGGAGTGCTGCTGATTGGCTGGGGATGCAATCATAGGAGTGTGGAAAATGGTCCTGCTGCATGTGTGCTGAGTCTGCCTCTGGGAGGGGCCAGAGGACAGGTTGGCAGGTCCAGATGGAGTGACTGTTTGTCAAAAATGCAAAACCCTGAAAAGACATCTCAAAAGGCCAATCTTAGGTTTTACAATAGTGATGTTATCTGCAGGAGTATTTGTGAAAGTTGTAAATCTTGTGACGTCTGGAATAATGACTGGTAAACATTTATGTCTACACTTTAGCAGAATTCAGGCTCCTCTTATCTGCCTAACCTATAAAGACGGTTTAGTTTTGGAGAAGGGCTACTATCATTTAAACTATAAACTAAATGTCTCCTAAAGTTAGCTTGGCCCAAGCCCAGGAATGATTAAAGGCAGTTTGGAGGGTAAAGGCAAGATGGTGGTTGGTTAGATCAGATCTCTTTCACTGTCATAATTTTCTCACTGTTATAATTCTTGCAAAGGTAGTTTCAATTGAATGGGACCCCAATCTCAAATGGCTTTCTAACCCATAGGAAAGAGTTTGGACTTTTAACTGAGGGCTGTGGGAAACTATTGAAGAGTTTTAGGCAGTATAAAAACTACCAGATTTGCATTGTGGGAGGATCCTCAGCAAAAGCCTAGAAAGGAGATTGGGGAAGGAGATCCCTAGTCAGGGAGACCAAGTAGGCTACTGGAAAAAAACAGGTAAGAAGTGATAAGGGACTGAATAAAGGACACAGCAGTTGGAATAAGAGCACTGGGTGGATTCAAGCATTATTTAAGGATAGAATCTATAGGACTTGATCAATGGGAGGGTGAGGGAGAGGTGTGGCTGGCTGATTTTTATGTTTCCAGGTTGTGCAGCTGGGGATGTGGTTTCAACATTCAAATCCAAGCAGATCCCCATTCCATCCTGAGCTGCATCACTCCCAGGCTGGGTTGGGTGCCTCTCTGGTGTAAGCCATATCACTCTGCCTATCTCAGTCTAATGCTACACTTAAAACGTTTCGTTGCAATTTTTTTGGCGGGGGGATCCTCAAGGACCTGCAAACAAGAAATCAAATCCCCCCACTCAAAATCCCCAAACAAAATGTGTTCATTTTGACCAGCTGTGTGTGTGTTTTAAATTAAAAGTTTGAATTAGAAAGCAAGTAGGATAAATTTATACATTTATATGTATAAATTTAAATACCTGGCCTCCGAAACACTTCTGATAGGTCTCAGCCACCCAAACAAGAAGAAGGGAATCTTTGAATCCCCAGGACTCAACACAGTACTGGACACAAAATGGGAGCTGAAAGTGTGTGTGGAATCAATGAAGGATTCAATCCCCCCACCCCCCCGCCCCCGTTGTAGAGGTGAAGAAGGTGAGGCTGTAGAGTAGAAGAGGAACAGGCAGTGGGGATTGTCTTCAAAGTAGGTTCCTAGTTTCTGGCTCAGAGGTCCCAGTTTTTGTTGACCATGGACAGTAAAACTCCCTGGGGAAGTGGGCCCAGACTCAGGATAGCAGTTTTGATTGGTCTAAGTTTGTGATTGACTTTGGAGCTGTCTGGCCAATGAAATATGAGGGAAAGCCTGGGGGATTCTGGGAAAGGTTTTGTAAACCAAAAAGTATTTGAGACAAGTCTCAATCAATTTTAGAGCATTATTTTGCCAAGGTTAAGGACCATTGCCCATGACACAGCCTCAGGAGGTCCTGAGAACATATACCCAAGGTGGTTGAGGTACAGCTTCATTTTATACATTTTAGGGATTCAGAAGTTACAGGCAAAAACATAAATCAATACATGCAAGGTATACATGGGTTTAGCCCAGAGAAGTGGAACATCTAGAAGCAGGAGCTTCCAGGTCATAAGTGGATTCAAAGATTTCCTGATGGGCAGTTTGTTGACAGAGTTAAGCTCTGCCTCAAGAGTTGATGTCAACTTAAGTTAAGGTAAGGGGGTGCTTTGTGGAAGCCAAGGGTCTTATCATGTACATGAAGCCTCCAGGCTTCAGAGAGAATAGATGTGAATGTCTCCTACTGAACCTTAAAAATTGTCAGACTTTCTGGAAAAGACCTAATAAGGGAATCTTTACAGAACATAAATTTTTCCCCCACAAGTGACAGCTTGGCAGGGCCATTTCAAAATATGTAAAGAAATATAATTTGAGGTAAAATGACTTGATTTCCTTCAGGGCCCACTGGCTGTCATGTGATGTTACACCAGAGTCAGATTGGAATCTATTATTTTATTGCTACAAAGATTCTGTCTTGTCAGTCTTAAGATCCCTGTTTTAATGTCAGTGCTGGTCAGTTGTGTCTAAACTCAAAAGGAAGGAGGGTATAATGAGGCATGTTTCACCCCCTCTTTCCCATCATGACCTGAACTAGTTTTTCAGGTGTTTTTTTGAATCCCCTTGGCCAAGGGGGGTCCGTTCAGTCAGCTGAGGGGCTTAGAATTTTATTTTTGGTTTATAGTTTCCTCTTGATTAAAGAAGGAAGTCTACAGTGTGGGTTTGTAACCTAGTTTTTAATAACTTTACATCAGACTTGTAATTTATTGTTACTTTCTGAAGACACACTGATAAAACCTCTGTACCACGATGTCATTGCATGTTTTCACTATAGAAATTCTAATTATTTGCTAAAGTGAAAATAAAGTCAAACATGCCCAAGTCTTTATCCACTTAACCACATAGCTATGGTGTGAGTATGGAAAAAGGGCACATGTCAAGACATAGTTTTAAAATAATTATTAGAATGTTGACTACCAGAATAATATTGACCCAGGATGAACTTCTTTTTTCATTTTTGCTTTTTTGTTATTGGTGTTTATAACTTCCTCAGAGATTCACCATGGGGTTTCCTCATACAAGAGACTACCTTCAGGTACGGATTTTCATCACCGTACTTTCTGTAGATGCCCCAGGCAGTCAGAGGTTACCAGAAACAAAAATACTTTGGTGAGTGGTGTTATAGTGAGATTCTGGTAACTCATTCATCAGAGCCTCTCGCTTAGGTACCAAGATAAGTACCAGAGTTACAATCCTGAGCAAAAGCAAAGTCCCTGCCCTCATCTGCATTACAGAAAAGACAGGCCTTAAGCACACACTCACCAAAAAAGCAAAGATATTAGTGCATACTTCAAAATGCATAAAATATAAGACGCCCTAGTGCCATGAGAGTACATGCCAGGCTGACCTGGCCTAGATACAAGCTTCATCAGAGAAGTGGTATTTAAACTGAGTTCTGAATACTGAATAGAAGTTAACTAAGGTTGGAGTAGATGTAGAAGAGGTATTCACAGTGTATCTCATATCATAAATATGGTAGGTAATTCATAAAAACTTGTTGATTGAAAGAATGAATTGAACCTGTCTCCCCCAATAGGGCAAATCAAATGTAAGGAAAATTATTTACTGGAACAAACCACTGGAGAAGGTTTAGGCCAGTTTGTCTAATCTTCCAATAATTTGTTATAGACCAGAGGCTCCCTGTGTGGTGAAAATTAACATGGGGCCATGCGGATTTCTCAGACAAAGCTTTTATCTGGGGGTTTGTGCTTGAGTGCAAGGGAGACAGCAGAGGCACAAGGACCCTCTGGTGACTCTCTGAAAAAGAGCTGGTAGGGATTTTTTATGAGACAAAGTGCTGGAATTGACAATAGGGGTAAGATATGCAGGCTTGGCTGGACAAAGCATGTGAGGGGTAGGGTATGTAGCATAGCTGGTTGCCATGGTTTTATTGAGTAATGGGCCAACTGGTTATCTGGCAGCAGCAAAAAGGGTTTAAATCAATTTTTCAGCATTCCTTCCAAGGTAGGACATTCTGCAACCTTGGTTTGATTTTGGATCCCCTAAAGCCAGTTTCTGAAATTCTGTAGGTAAAAGACATGGTTAAACATTATGAGAGCAAAGAAGAATGGCTATATTCTTTGTGTGACTAAAGCCTTGGAGTTAGCAGGTATAACATCAGCGAGGTAGTGGT
This sequence comes from Rhinopithecus bieti, assembly GCF_001698545.2. Lineage (NCBI taxonomy): Eukaryota > Metazoa > Chordata > Mammalia > Primates > Cercopithecidae > Rhinopithecus > Rhinopithecus bieti. Next base: position 1,856,101 of record NW_016812402.1, on the reverse strand, counting down.
GTGGGTTTTGTGGTCAGCGGGAACATATGAAAGAATGCTCTACTGGGGCAAGCTGAAGCCAAGCCCAGGTCTTACGCTTTCTCAAATTGACCACATGAGAGTAATCTCTTTCTCTTTACTATTCTTTCTCTCTTCATAATGGAGTACTTTCTTCAAACACATACCCAAGATACTCTTGTTGTCCGTTTTTTTATTTTTCGTTTTATTTTGGTCAACAAAGGGGAAAATATAGCATCAGCAGCTGCCACTACCAGTAATAACTGTGGGTGCAGGAGTGAAACGCACCCCACATGAATAAACCTCTAATGGAAAAAGGACACATGTCAAGACACAGTTTTAAAAGAATTATTAGAATGTTGACTACTAGAATAATATTGACCCAGGATGAACTAAGGCACTAATATTTTTTGAGCACCTACTAATTATGATATGGAGGGGGATAGTGCATGGCTGCCTAGAAATTTGATAGGCTGTAATCAGAATGACCCCAAGTATTGGACATAATTTCAGGAATGGAGCTGAGTTTAGCAAAATTATAATAGTCATATTATCTAACATGTATTAAGTCCTCATGTGCCATATAGTATACTCAGCACACTATAAATATCACAATAGCCATGTGAATTGGATACTATTATTATCCTCATATTCCAGATTAGGGAACTGGAGCTTATAGAGGCTCATTAGTTTATCCAAGTTCACATAGTGGATAACAGTGTCACTGACATTTGAACACAGGTCTGGATGGCTCCAGAACGTACTGTGGTATAAAACAAAATATTTTGGTCTTTGTCCCAATTCCTGTCAGAGATCCTAAAACACTCAAAATTTCCTGGAGTGTGGGGGAAAAAAAGGAGTGTTTTGTTATTCATAATGGTCTCTTTTTATCATACCTGACTTTATGCTAATAAGTTGACTTGTGGTGGGCCCCCGTGATAGACTCAGGATAGGGCCAGACATCAGAAAAATCAAGTGATTAGATAATTAGAGGGTTGGAAATTTCAACCTCACCCACCAACCTCTAGGAAAGGGGTGGAGGCTAGAGATGAAGCTCTCTAAAGCTATTGAATAATGCAATTTGATGAACTCCCAGGTTGCTGAACACATAAAGGTGCTGGGAGGGTAGTCGCCCATCCATGCCTTGCTCTATGTATGTATTAGTTCATTCTTGCATTGCTATAAGGAAACACTTGAGACTGGGTAATTTATAAAGAAAAGAGTTTTAATTGGTTCATGGTTCTGCAGGCTTTACAGGAAGCATGGTGCTGGCATCTGCTCGGTGTCTGGTGAGGCCTGAGGAAGCTTTCAATCATGGCAGAAGGTGAAGGGGGCACAGGCACATCATATGGCAGCAGCAGGAGCAAGCAGGAAAGAGTGAGTTGGAGGGAGGTGCTACAAACTTTTAAATGACCAGATCTCACGAGAACTCACTGTCATGAAGACAGCACCAAACCATGAGGGATCTGCCTCCAGGATACAAACACCTCCCATCAGGCCCCATCTCCAGCACTGGGGATTACAATTCAAGATGAGATTTGGGCAGGGACAAATATCCTGACTGTATCAAGGTATCTCTTCATCAGGTCGTTCATCTGTATCCTTTATAATATCCTTTGTAATCAACTGGTAAATGTAAGTAAAGTGTTTCTCTAAGTTCTGTGAGCTCTCCTAGCAAATTGTTGAACCCGAGGTGAGGAGTCATGGGAACCTTAATATATAGCTGGTGATATGGTTTGGCTTTGTGTCCTCACCCAAATCTCATGTCAAATTGTAATCCCCAGTGTTAGTGGAGGGGCCTGGTGAGAGGTGGTTGGATCATGGGGTCAGTTTCTAATGGTTTAGGATCATCCCCCTAGTGCTGCTTGTTTAAAAGTGTGTAGCACCTCTCCTGCCACCTGCCAGCCATCTGAAGATATGCCTGCCTCCCCTTCACCTTTTGCCATGGTTGTAAATTTCCTGAGGCCTCCCTAGAAGCAGAAGCCTCAGAACCATGAGCTGATTAAGCCTCTTTTTAAAATAAATTACTCAGTCTCAGGTATTTCTTTATAGCAATGTGAGAATGAACTAATACAGAAAATTGGTACCAAAGAGGGGAATTGGTATAAAAATACCTGAAAATGTGGAAGCATCTTTGGAACTGGGTAGTGGGCAGAGGTTGGAACAGTTTGGAGTGCTCAGAAGATAGGAAGATGAGGGAAGATTTGGAACTTCCTAGAGACTTGTTATGACCAAAATGTTGATAGTGATATGGACAGTGAAGTCCAGGCTGAGATGGTCTCAGATGGAGATGAGGAATTTATTGGAAACTTATTTGGAGTAAAGGTCATTTTGTTATACATTAACAAAGAGGTTGGAGGCATCATGCCCTGCCCTAGAGATCTGTGGAACTTTGAACTTGAGAGAGATGATTTAGGTTATCTGGTGGAAGAAATTTCTAAGCAGCAATGTGTTTAACATGTGGCCTGGCTGCTTCTAACAGCATATGCTTATATTCATGCAAATTTTTGAAAATTTGCAGCCTCATGATGTGGTAGAAAAAAAAACCCATTTTCTGGGGAGGAATTCAAGCCAGCTGCAGAAATTTGCATAAGTAAAGAGGAGCTGAATGTTAATAGCCAAGATAAAGGGGATAATGCCTCCATGGCATTTCAGAGACCTTCAAGGCAGCCCCTTCCATCACAGGCCTGGAGGCCTAGTAGGGAAGAGTGGTTTCATGGGCCAGGCCCAGGGTCCCAATGCTCTATGCAGCCTCAGTACATGGTGTCCTCCATCACAGCTCCTCCAGCTCCAGCCATGGCTAAAAGAGGCCAAGGCACAGCTCAGGCCGCTGCTCCAAAGGGTGCAAGCTGCAAGTCTTGGTGTCTTCTATGTGTTATTAAGCCTGCAGGTGCACAGAGGCAAGAATTGATGCCTGGAAACCTCTGCCTAGATTTCAGAGGATGTATGGAAATAGCTGGATGTCCAAGCAGAAGAAGTCTGGTACAGAGGTGGAGTCCTCAAGGAGAACCTCTACTAGGGCACTGCAGAGGGGAGATGTGGGGTTGGAGTCCCCATATAGAGTGCCCACTGGGGCACTGCCTAGTGGAGCTGTGAGAAGAGGGCCACCATCCTCCAGACCCCAGAATGGTAGATCCACCAACAGCTTGCACCATGCACAGGCACTCATTGCCAATCCGTGAAAGCAGCCACAAGGGCTGTACCCTGCAAAGCCAAAGGGATAGAGCTGCCTAAGGCCTTAGGAGCCCATCCCATGCATCAGTGTGTCCTGGATGTGAGATATGGAGTCAAAGGAGATTATTTTGGAGCTTTGAGATTTAATGACTACCCTGGAGGATTTTGGACTTGCATGGAGCCTGTAGTCCCCTTGTTTTGGCCAATTTCTCCCTTTTGGAGTGGGAGCATTTACCCAATGCCTGTACTGCCATTGTATCTTGGAAGTAACTAACTTGTTTTTGATTTTACAGGCTCATAGGCAGAAGGGACTTGTCTTATCTCAGATGAGACTTTGGACTTGGACTTTTGAGATAATGCTGCAATGAGTTAAAATTTCGAGGGTCTATTGGGAAGGCATAATTGTGTTTTGAAATGTGAGAAGGACATGAGATTTGGGAGCGGCAGGGGTGGAATGATATGGTTTGGCTTTGTGTCCCCACCCAAATCTCATGTTGAATTGTAACACTCAGTGTTGGAGGAGAGACTTGGTGGGAGGTGATTGGATCTATGGGTTTAGCACCATCCCCGTGGTGCTGCTTGCTTAAAAATAAGTAGCACTCCCCCTTTTTCCAGCCACGTAAAGATGTACCTGGTTCCCCTTCACCCTCTGCCTGATTGTAAGTTTCCTGAAGCTTTCCCAGAAAGCTTATACAGCCCACAGAACTGTAAGCCAACTAAACCTCTTTTCTTTATAAATTACCCAGTCTCAGTATGTCTTTATAGCAATGTAAGAACAGACTAATACAGCTGCTTATTCAGGAGCACAAGTCACAACTTAGGACTTGACTTGCAATGGCTATCTGAAGTGGCAGCAGTCCTGTGGGACTGAGTCTTCAATCTTTGGAATCTGGCATTATCTCCATGTAGAAATGTAGGACACTCAGTTGGTATCTACTGGAGAATTGCTTGGTATGTGGGGAAAACTCCCACACATCTGGTCACAAAAGTGTTCTGTGTGGTGAGTATGAGAGTAGAGAGAAAATCAGGGTTTTTTTCCTGTTTACACCTATACATTCCATAACTCAGCTGTAGTGCCTCCCAAAAGGCAGTGTATCTCCCTTTACCTGCAGACTTTACATCATGGTTGCAAATGCCTGGTATAATATTTCACTGCCTACATAGCATTACCTTTCATAAAAATTACTGGGTTTCTTTATTTCTCATTGATATTCTTCAAGCTATTATTTTTGTTTCTGAAAGAGTCTTTTGCCCTTAAAATTTTTTTCTAACTATTAATATAATGATTTCTATTTGTATAGATAGTTCCCAACTTCCAATAATTCAACTTACAATTTTCAACTTTACAATGCTGAAAAAGTGGTAGGCATTCAGTAGAAACCATATTTCAAGTACTCATTCAACCACTGCTTTTTACTTTTAGTACAATGTTCTATAAATTACATGGCATATTCAACACTTTAGTACAAAATAGGCTTTGTGTTAGATGATTTTGCCCAACTATAGGCTCACGTAAGTATTTTGAGCACATGTAATGTAGACTAGGCTAAGCTATGATGTTCAGTAGGTTAGGTGGCAAATGCCTTTTTCATTTATGATATTTTCAACTTATGATGGGTTTGTTGGGGTATAACCCCACTCACTGCAAGTCGAGGAATATTTGTGTGTGTTTGTGTGTGTATACGCTTATAGTCATGTTTCTGAAATCAAATTTCAAGTATTTTCAGGATTCTGGTGAATAGGATGTATGCACAGTTCTTAAAGAATGACAGCAGTGATAAGGAGAACCTTATATTAGGGTCCTAGCATGCTAGACATTCAGATTTTATTCAGATTTCTTATAGCTGTCTTGCTTCCCAGATGAAATCCCCTTTGAATAGTAAGGGGTCATCAGCTGCATATAATAATAAAAATCCACTTGTAAGGGAAAAAACAAACTTCCTCCTTCTCCTCTCATACACAACACAACATAGAACAACCCTGTGGCTAATATATGTGGAGAGTTTTCCCCACACACTAAGCAGTTCTCCAGTGGACACAGCTGGGTCTTGTACAATTCAGTTCTTACATCGGCTACCTGGAGATAACATCAGATCCAACAGGTTAGGGGCTAAGGCCCACAAGATTGCACCCCACTTCAAATGCCAATCACAAGTCCCAGGTTGTGACTTGTACTTCTGGCCAACCAGCTATGAATTCCGCAGGTCTGATTGCTAGGATGGCTTTCAGAACTCAGGAAAGCACTTTATTTATACTTACCAGTCATTTTACAGAGTATTATAAAGAATACAGATGAACAGCCAGATGAAGAGATACATTGGGCAAAGTATGTGGGAAGGAAAGCAAAGATCCCATGATCTCTTCAGGTTTACTACCGTCTAGACATCTCCACATATTCAGCAGCCTGGAAGCTCACCAAATCCCCTAGTTCAGGGATTTGTATGGAGGCTTCATCACATAGACATGATCAATTAACCCAATCTCCATCTTTCCCCAAAGGATGGGGGGTGAGTTGGAAAGTTCAAAGCTTCTAATTATGGCTTAGTCTTTCTGGTGACCAGTCTCCATCCAGGAGTCCACCAAGACTCGCTCCATTAGAACAAAAGACACTCCTATCACCTGGGAAATTCCAAAGGATTAGGAGCTCTGTGTCAGGAACTGGGAGAAGAAACCAAATACACATTTCTTATTATATCACTATATCTCACCACTTTAACTCGTTTTAGCATACAATGAATTAATATGGGAAATTGGGTGAGGAAAAATCACTGGAAAAGCTAAAGGTACAGCCATTACTGGCTTGGCTCCCAGTAATGACTCTCTTAGGTGGTGTTCTTTCCATGACAGAATCATTTTACTAAGGGAGTAGCTACTTCTGTTACAATCATAAAACAATAAATCAGGGAGTCACTGCTCTTGTTGCTGGCTTCAGGACTGACCATCTCAGGTCGAATCTATACACGCAAAACACATGCCCCATATTCTGCCTCTCCAAGTCCATGATATTAACGACAGGACACTGAGACCTCTGCTGCTACTGCACTGCCTTCCAGACAAAGCAGCAGAAGTGCAGCCTCCTCCTCAATCAGGCCTTCCAGATGTTGCCCAAGTGCATCTGCTTGGCAGAGCTAGCCCATGTACAGGACCAAAGCTGTAAGGAAATCTGGGAAAAGACTTCAACTTTCTCATTTCTAGCATGCAATAGGGCATATTGAAAGTGGTTGAAATGGAGTTGAGTGAACCCATCTATTTACCTGCCACAAGCCTTGATAAAGATTTTGATAATTAGGTAGCATGGTTTGCTGAGACTTTTCTGCATCCTGGAAACTTCTTCAGCCTGGGCAAACTGAGATAGTCAGTTAACCTATGCGGCAGTGAGGCTTGAATCCCCCTAAATTACCCTAGAGAGTCTGAAATTGAAAGCAGGACTAATCAAGTAATAACAACAGTGATGACTATGTTATGGTGTTGTGAGTTCTATTTCTGAAGTCACTCAGACATAGGTTTGAATCCAGCTCCTTCTCTTAGTAGCTGTGTAATCTTAGTAACTATGACCTTGATTAAGTTGTTTTATCTAATAGCCAGTTTCTTTTCTCTCCAGCATTATCCAATAGTATTCAGTGATGGGGGAAATGCATTGTATCTACACTGTGCAATGTGATAGTCACTAGCCACACATAGCTTTCAAGTACTTGAAATATAACTAATGAGATTAATGAAATGGATTTTTAATTTTCTATTTTAATTAATTTACATTAAATTTAAATGTAAATAATGGATACTGTATTGGATAGTGGATACAATAGGAATAAAATGGTCTGTACCTCATTTGTTTTATTAATTCGACATATATTTATTAAGTAAATTTTATGAGCACCTGCAAATGTTGTGCTAGGGAAAACATCGTGAAGCTTACAACCCAGTGAGGGAGTCAGACCCTTAACAAATGAACAAATACAGTAACTACAGTTTATGATTAGTAGTATAAAGGAAATAAACAGGATAGCATTCTGCAGAATAATAGGGGGTGCATTCTTTAGGTGGGGCATCAGGGGAAACCTCTTTGAGGAGATTATGAATGATCCAAACTCCATCCACTGCCATCTTCCAGCTCAGGGTGGCCATTTGACACAACTCAGACCAGTGAGATAAGAGAAGAAACTGTCCAAGTGATGTTTCTGGAAAGTTTTGGGTTTTCTCATGAAAAAGGAACTCATAAATCAACTTGAGGACACTCCCAATGGCCAAAATTGGACTATCTGAATATCAATAAGGCTAATAACTGCAATGCATTAAAACACATCCAATATGTTTAAATCAATGAGTTCACTAAGATAATTTTTTAAAAGTCTGATTGCTTACCATTGGAGGATGCTAGTGAATCAATTCACTATTTTGAAAACTGGTGACTGGGCACCGTGGCTCATGGCTGTAATCCCAGTACTTTGAGAGGCTGAGTCGGGTGGATCACCTGAGGTGGGGAGTTCGAGACCAGCCTGACTAACATGGAGAAACACTGTCTCTACTAAAAATACAAAATTAGCCGGGCATGATGATACATGCCTGTAATCCCTGCTACTCGAGAGGCCGAGGCAGGAGAATTGCTTGAACCCAGGAGGCGGAGGTTGCAGTGAGCCGAGATCATGCCATTGCACTCTATCCTGGGCAACAAGAGTGAAACTCTGTCTCAAAGAAAACTGGTAAACTAAGGGAAAGTATCAAGCATTAATCGTTCCTTTATTGTTTGTACCTATTGGGTAACTTAAAAATAGAATGGGAAAGTTTCTCTTTATAAAAGTATTCCAGCTAACAAATGAAGAAGGAATAATAGACTTAAAACATCATTTTATAACATAAGGAATTAATGGATTTAGACATTAATCATCAAAAGCTGTTAATGTCACAAAAAGAGAGACAACCACTCATTAGGCACCTCTGGATAGCAGAACATAATACCTCCTACGAAGTAGTCTTGCCAAGAAGAAAAAAGGAACAATAAAACATCGGAATCTAATCAAACATGTATATCCAACTATTAACTTGCAACACATACAGAGGACACCATAGGGATGCAATCAGAAAAATCCGGATTGTGGGAAACTCTATAGGACAAATGACCTAGTTTCTTCAAAAAATAAGAGGAAAAGACAAGAGATGAAGGGGGATCCTACGGATTAAAAGGGACTTCAAGGACATGTCCATTGCATGGACTGCAAATAAGTCCAAATACTTATTTGCAAGTATTTGGATACTTTAAACTGTAAAAAAAAATGTTGCTTTTATTGAATAATTAAAAATTTGAATTATTGTGGAATAATTGGAAAGTTGATGGTATTAAGGAATTGCTTCTTTCTTTCTTTCTTTCTTTTTTTTTTTTTTTTGACAGAGTCTCGCTCTGTCACCTAGGCTGGAGTGCAGTCGCACTTATGTCGGCTCACTGCAACCTCCACCTCCTGGGTTGAAGCGATTCTCCTGCTTCAGCCTCCCGAGTAGCTGGGACTACGGGTGTGTACCATCATGTCCGGGTAATTTTTGTATTTTTAGTGAAGACGGGGTTTCACCATGTTGGCCAGGCTGGTCTCGAACTCCTGACCTCAGGTGATCCACCCACCTTGGCCTCCCACCTGGGATTACAGGTGTGAGCCACTGCGCCTGGCCAGGAATTGCTATTTTTTGTGTGACAATAGTATGCTGAAAAAGGGAAAGCTTTATCTTTTAGAATACATAGTGAAATGCTTTGGAAAACAATGATAGAATGTCTAGATTTTCCTTCATAATAATGAGGAGAGAGGGAGAGTCAAGTGGGGGTGGATAATAGATAAAGCAAGATTGGCCACAAGTTGATAATTATTGTAGTTGTGTGGTATATCCATGGGGGGCTTTCTATATTATTCTATGTTTTTTATATTTGCAATCCTGCATAATACAAAGTGAAATCAAAAGTGGGTTTTACCCCTTTGCTTTCCCCCTTCTGCTTTAACAGTGCAGCAGCTGTCTTGTGATCATAAGGCAGCAAGTATGAAGTCAGACCTATGAGGCTATATGATTTGACTGTATCCCCTACAAGTTTATGTGTTGAAAGCTTAATCCCCAATGCAACAGTGTTGGGGGATGGGGCCTATTGTTCTCACGGATGGATTAATATTATCATAGGATTAGCTTAGTTATGAGAGAGGGGTTGTCATAAAAGGGAGTCTACCCCTCGTGCTTTCTCTGTCTCATGTGCTCATTTGCCCTTCCGCCATGTTATGACACAGCACAAAGGCCCTCACCAGATGCTGGTGTATACTCTTGGACTTCCCAGCCTCCGGAACTGTGAGAAATAAATTTCTTTACTTTATAAATTACCCAGTCTGTGGTAGTCTGTTATACCAGCAGAAAACAGACTACAACATGAGGTCAATACATGAAGGATGATAAAACTGAAAGGTAGGAAGAAACTAAGTCCCTATGGTCTCATGGAACTGCTGTGCCAGCCCTAGGATGCTTACTTCTGGAAATTTTAGAAGACACAGACAAACTTTCCTGTGTTTAAACCACTCTTAGATGGGATTTATTTTATTTGCAGGCAAGGCTGTTCATAACTGACACAGCTAAAATACAAAATATGAAAAGGAGCTATCAAGGTGAAGAGCAAGCTAGATGACACCACAGTCAAAAGGGATAGGAAGGAACTGGAAATGTGCAGAAGGCCCATGTGACTGGAGCATCATGAGGAAGATGAGTGGGGTGAGATCAGGTTAAGGGTAGGCAGAGGCTTGAAGGCTTGGGACATTGTGGTTCATGGTAGGCAGTCTGGATTTCATCCAAAGCATTACAAGAAACTGCTGACAGTTATGAAAGCAGACAGATGACAGAAATTGATTTATGTTTAGAAAAATAACTCAGGCTGCTCCATAGAGAATGGACTGGGGCAGGGGCTAAAGGGAAAGCATAGAGAGACCAGAGAGGAGGCAGCTATTCAGAGGAGAAATGATGGGAGATGGACAGAAGTGAACAGTTTTGAAATCTATTTTGGAAGTAAAATTAACAAATTATTAAATGAATGTGGAAAACTAAGAAAACGGAAAAGTCAAGGATGATTCATTGTTTTCAGGTTTTAGCAGCAAAATAGAAAAGGTAACCATCAAGTGTCAATTGGATATCCCAGTGACTAGGTCAATTAGATAATTAATTATGTGAAACTGGAGATAATGAGAGGCCTGAACAATCAGTATACATTTGGAAGCCATCAGCATAATATTGTATTGAGGATAGTGATAAGGAATATAAAGTCATTTGTGAGATACTCAGTAAACATTAGCTATCATTATTATTATTTTTTTTTATAGAGACAGGATCTCACTCTGTTGCTCACACTGGGGTGCAGTGGTGCCATTGTAGCCTCGAACTCCTGGGCCCAAGTGATCCTCCTGCCTCAGCATGTCAAGTAGCTGGGACTACAGGCACTCTCATTATTTTAAAATGCTAAGTAAGTAAGGCTCATTTAACCCTAATTACAAACTTACAATGTTAGATGTTGTTATCCTCATTTTAAAGATGAGGAAATTCAGGTACCCCAAGTTCACTAAGCTGCCTGGAATCATGCAACTAATTTAGGTGGTAGAGCTGGGATTTGAACCCAAATTAAGCTACTATTAGAGCCAGAGCTCTCATCACATCCCAGACAAGCTGGTAGTTTGGGGAATCAGGCAAACATCCTGAATGGCTAGAGCACCCTCTGGCAGTTGGAGAAACACCAGTTTTCATAGATCACTTGTGGTCCTTTGGGTTGAAGCAGCTGAGGAAAACTCTGCCAGGATAAGCCTTCAGCTGCCATCCTTGCTGCAGCTCTGGAGAGGTCATACACGTGACTGGATCAAAGTCAGTGCCACTGGTGAACAACTGCTTTGTAACATAGTAACAAATTCTGTAGCTAGGATAGGAGTAGGACTTATTTTATTTTTTAGTGGCATTATACAACATTTATTATACTCCCTACTTTATGGGTCTGGAATTCAAACAGGGCTCAGAAGGAATAGCTTATGTTTGTTCCATGATGACTGGGATGACTGAGATGGCTCAAAAGGATATAAATGGTTGGAATCGTTTAACTGGGACCACGTATCTGCTATGGTTTGATTGTGCCCCCCAAAATTCACATGTTAGAATCCTAACCCCCAACATAATGGTATGAGGATATGGAGCATTTGGGAGGTGATTAGGTCGTAAGGGTGGAGCCCTTGTGAATGGGATTAGTGTCCTTATAAAAGAAACCCCAGAGAGATCCTCCTCCTTCCACCATGTGAGGACACAGGGAGAAGTCACCAACCTGCAGCTTAGAAAGAAGAGGGCTCCCATCAAAACCCGATTATGCTGGCAACCTGATCTTCGACTTTCAGCCTCCAGGACTGAGTTTGTAAGCCACCCAGTCTATGGTATTTTGTTATAGCACTCTGAATGAACTAAGGCAAATACTGAGGCCTTAATTCTGGCTATCAGTTGGGTTTCACGGTTTTCTCCACATCATAGCTACTGAAGCTGAAATGTACAAGGTGGCTTCATCATTTCCATGCCTGGCATCTAGGTTGAAATGGCCGGGCAGCTTAGGCTAGCTGGTCATCATTCTCTCCACATGGTATCTCTGCTCAGGTAGCTTGAGCTTCCTCGTAGCATAGCAATTTCAGGATAGCCAGACTTAAATGGTGGCCAGCTTCAAAAATGTACAGTCATACTGCATAGATTAATCTATTTTATGGCATAAAAAATGTTATTGTGAAAACTGGTGCTGCAGTTTAACCACTAAATCAATATTTGAACATTTGGAAGCAGCAGCAACATAGAAGGGCTTTCCATTCTTTCATCCTAAAATTAGATTAAAAGCTGTATTGTGAAGCTAAGCCAACTGCTGGCCAAGGCTAGTTCACAGCAGTCTGCACCTTCCTGCACTAGTTCTGCAGCTGTCTTCAGCGTTCTTGATCCAACTTGCCCGATCATACCATGTCAGCCTGGGATGGGTGATGGCCTTGAAACTTTCACTTCTTTGGCATGCACTACATTTTGTTAAGTAAAGTTCTCATTGGACATATGAAGATCCAGAAAAATGTCCTCATCTTGTAAATACATCTTTAAGCTCTACTCCTGGGAATTTATCTTAAGTCAACTTCAAAAAATTCAAAAGAAGAAAGGTGCGGTGATTGGGAGGAGAGAGACATAGTACAAGTAGCTTATGTATTAGGCAATAAGATAATGGATTATACGTTCAAGTTTTTTTATGTAGTGTAGTTACTATGAACATGAACTCCAGAGTTAGAATCACACTACATGAGTTCACATGCTGGTGGTGCCACTCACTTCCTAGCTGTGCGACGATTTGGGGCAAGTTACCTAAGCTGTGCCTGTTTTCTCATCTTTAAAATAGTGATGATAATAGTATTTACATTATGGGATTGTTTAGAAGACTAAGTGAGATAATATGTGAAAAGCAAGTGAACAGTGGCTGGAAAACAGTGCTGAATTATTAGTAGTTATTAAATTATTGAAATAACATTTACTGGAACCTACTATGTGCCAGATGCTGAAGTGCTGGAAATACCAAGTTGAATAGACCACAATTTCTACTCTGGTGAGAAAGATAAGCATGGAGCATGCATGGGAAGTACAGAACAAAATGGAGACATGTACAAAGATATCTAGGAGTATGGATGTGGGAGCACCTCCCTTTTTCTGTGGAGGAGAGGAGATGCTTCCCATAGGAGGTGATGTTTACACCGAATGTTAAAGGGTGAGTAGGAGCTTGCCAAGTAAATAGCAGAAGGAGGAGTGGGAGAGTTATTCTGGGCAGAGAATACACTACACTGTGTGCTTTTCAGGGAACACAGGAAATATGTACTGGAGAGGGAATGGGGAGGACAGTGATGAGGCTGAAAGTGTAGGCAAGAGTCCATATCCCAAGGGCTGTGTGAACTATTAGAAGCGGTTTGGCCTCTAATGGGTAGTTGGTTGGGAGTCATTGAAGAAACATGTTTTAGGCCTGGCTGCTACATGATGTGTAGCTGCTGCATGCTGTTTGACAGATTGATAGAAGCCCACCAAAAAGCAAGGGCACCAGTAAAGAAACATTTGCAGTGATCTAGGTGAGAGTATGCTCTGAACTAAATCAGTGGCAGGAGAAACTTAGGCATAACTCAGGTTTCTGGCTTGGGTGCCTGAGCAGATGGAGGAAAGTGGTAAGTTAGAGGGAATGTCATATGATCTCTAAAATGATTATTAAAAAGGCTTCATAACACTATGGGAAAATGTTCATGATCTAATGTTAACTGACGAAAGCACCCTAATCATGTCTATACCATTATGACTACAAACCAAGCAAATATATTCAAAAATGAGGTGAGGAGGGGACAAAAAATAATCAAAATAGTTTGATTCTTAGGATATTGATTGTAGATAAAAATCTTCATGACTATCTCTTATAACTTTGAAGAGAAAACGAGTATAGCAAAATTATAATGAAATATTGTGTTTGAAATTTTGCCTTTGTTTTAGATTTTCTTTAATTCTTTAACTTTTTAAATTAACACCTTAATGGAGACGTAACACATGTAACATACAGTTCACACATTTAAATGGCATTAATTCAATGGTTTTATTATATTCAGAGTTTTGCAACCATCACCACAATCAATTTTAGAACATTTTCATTACCCCCAAAAGAAATTCCACATCCATTAGCAGTCATTCATCATTATTCCCTAGCCCCCAATATGAGGCAAACACTACTTTCTGTCTCTATAGATTTGCCTCTTCTAGACCTTTCATAAAAATGGAGTCATACAATATGTGGTCTTTCGTGACTGGCTTCTTTTACTTAACATAATGTTTTCAAGGTTCATCCATGTTGTAACAGACATTGGTACTTCATTGCTTTCATGGCCAAATTATATTCCACTGCATGGATATACATTTTATTTATCCATTTATCAGTTGATGGCTATTTGGGTTGTTTCCACTTGGGGGCTATCATACATAATGCTACTAAGAATATGTACGCACAAGTTTTTGGGAAGGTATGTTTTAATCACTCTTGGGTATATACTGGCTTTTAAAGTATAAAAATGCAAAGGGGCATGAGGAAATTTGGGGGGCCATTGGTATATTCTATATTATGATTGTGGTAGTAGTTATATATCTGTATACATTTGTCAAAACTCATTGAGCTGTACACTTACATTAATACATTAATTGTATCTCAGTAAAACTGACCCCGAAAATAAATGATGGAATGGTAGGGAGACAGATTTAAAGGCATGTTAATATGTATAATGTTTCAGCACTAGTATTTAATCCTTTTCCATATACCAATTATTTTCACATACATTATTACCTCCTAGAAACAACCAACCACCCAAACACTAGGATCATTCCAATAACCCAGTGAGATAAGTAAGAAGGTATTATTATGTCCATTTTGGATATAAGGAAAATAAATGTGGTATGAGTGGTTTGCCCAATATCATAGAGCTGCCAAGTAGCAGAGGCAGAATTTCTCCCACCTTGCACCTCTATAGCTTTCAAATGCTTAATCAAATTTGCTTACTAACGTTAAGGGACAAAGGAGCTACTTCTGTATAGATTTTATATTTGGATAGCAGAATAAAGAAGTTTCCCCCACATGCTGGGTCTTCCATGACCTAGAATAAAAATGAAAAAACAGTGGTAACTTAAATCTCCAAACTAGAACAGGACCTCTAAAATGCAAGAAAAATGTAAAATACCCCACTTTTGATTGTAATGCTCTTTTAAGTTGCTCTAATACTTGAGCTTTGATATTACTTAATAGAATGTCTTACTGTCTTCACCAGTTTCTGCTGGTCTTAAGCTGAATGTGTGCTCAGACCCTTTGCCTGTCCTCAGTGTACCCTGCTCTGTAAGGAAGGAGAGCTGACTCCAGCAGGCTGTGTTTCTCAGGGTCCAGTGCCAGCTGTCTTCCAGTTGGCGTTAGCCAGTGAGAGTCATTGGTGAGAGAATAGCGAAGTTTTTCTCTCCTTCCCTCACTGCTTTAGGCAGCATCACCAACAGCTGCTGCCCTTCTTCTGGAGTCTCTAGCACCTACAGGACATGTCTGCTCTGACTCTGCCTTCCTAACTCCTGGGCTCTGATTATACCACCTTTACCCCTTGCCTTGCCAGACCAACAGCTTCCTGCTGTTGCTAATGTCTGAGTTGCTGTCATCTAATTAGCTTGTCTGCTTCTTCCTACATCACATTTCCTGTCCCCTGAATACCCAGGGTGGTTTCTGTTCTCCTGGCTGAACCTTGAATGATAGACCATTTATAATGTTGACTCAGGATGTTTATTAGTCTGTTCTAACACTACTATAAAGAAATACCTGAGACTGGGTAATTTATAAAGAAAAGAGGTTTAACTGATTCATGGTTTCACAGGCTGTACAGGAAGCACAGTGGCATCAGCTTCCGGGGAAGCCTCAGGGAACTTAGTCATGGCGGAAGGTGAAGGGAGAGGCAGCACTTCACATGGCCAGAAAAGGAGGAAGAGAGAGAGAAGGGGAAGGTACTACACACTTTCAAACAACCAGATATCGTGAGAACTCACTATCACAACAGCAACACCAAGGTGATAGTGCTAAACCATTCACGACAGATCCACCTCCATGATCCAATCACCTCCCACCAGGCCCCCACCTCCAACATTGGGTATGAGATTTGGGTGGAGCCACAGATCCAAATATCAGGATTAAACCTAGGACCATACCTGAAAATAGTTTTAAGGCTTTAACCACTTCACTTGGCATCCCTTTCTGGTCTAACCCTTAGGCACATTTAGATATGACATCCATTATTCTAATATGAGTGGGTATATTTGTGTCAGAAATGCAACTGTTAGAAAATGAAAATGTATTTTTCAAATAGGCTGACCTGCAATCATCTAATAGCTGAAATAAGACATTTGTAGGTCTGGAATCTTAAATAAGTATTTAGCTGGCCATTTTCTCTTGTATAATTTTTCATATTAAATTAGTACAGTAAGAGATTTATTAGTTGCTCACAAACTGTTCAGTGTGGTCAGCTGAGGGTTTCTGCACCATGCAGTTATTTGGGGACCTTATGTGTTGACATCTAGCTAGCAGATGAGGAGCAAAAGAGAGCATAGATGATTGTGTGGGATGTTTTTGGGAGCAGGTCTGAAAGTATCATACATCAACCTTTCCCACATCTAATTGGCCAGAACTCAATCACATGGTCCCTAATTGTAGGAGAGACTGAGAAATGTAGTTCTCGTGCCTAGGAGGAAATGATTTTGGAGAACATATGACCAGTCTCTACCACAGCTTGCCCTTTTGGTCAATAAATTTTTATTTTATTCTTCGTCTCATAAACAGAGTACACTCCCCCACCAAACTTCCCTGGAGATTATTCCCAGTCATTGTGTTCAGCTAAAAGCCCTGGGACTCATGTCCATCTGGTATAGATGTGGTTCTTTCTGGTTGAACAATTTATAAACTAAAAAGAAGAGCTTTCTATCTCCTGCTCCTTTCCCATCGCCAAATATACAATAGTAAGCAGAGACAAAAGAACTGCAGAGTCTCATTTGGAAAGGGGAAAGATAAAAGACACAAAGCCGTCACTTGTCTAGAGCAGGCTGGTAGGCACTGTGAAGTTTCACCAACCAAGAAGCATTAGGAAATTTACTTGGACTGTTTCTGTTCTATGGCAGAAATTATTTTGCCCATTTTTTTCTGTGATCCCTGGCTCCACTCTTTGGGAATTCTCTTCATTGCCATTATCCTCTGTGGCGATATCTGAAGTGGGTGATGGGGAGTAAGCTATCTCTGGATAGCTTAGATTTTGGAGTCAGCTTCCTTCTCATGGAAAGCTGAGAGCCCAAGGGTGGTTGTTGTTTTATGCCTTGACTATTCTTTGTCCCAGACTTACGTTTTCTTTGGAAATAAAATTTCCTCAGAAACTTAACAGGCTTCTCATTGACTTCTTTCTAGACAGATCCTGTGCCACAAACAACATCCCAAATACTTTCCTGACATAGCTCTTCATCTTCTTTATGTCTTTTTTCCCATGCCTCTCCCAAGAGACAGCCTACCTATTGGTAACCACCTTGATTCTGTTAGGACCGAGTGGGAAGGCCACAACTTTAATGTGATCTTTGCCATAGGCAGTGACCTAGCAGGCCTTGGTTTCTCAGAGTTTGCCCAATCTCATTTCCTTCTATTTGGGATCTAGAAGTAGTAATCTACTTTAAGACTCCAAATTTATGTAACTTTCTTATTTTCTTTCTTTTTTTTTTTTTTTTTTTTTTTTTTTTTTTTTTTTTTTT
>NW_016812402.1:1836087-1838485 GCF_001698545.2 Rhinopithecus bieti | reverse complement strand
GATCTCAGCTCACTGCAAGCTCCGCCTCCCGGGTTCACGCCATTCTCCTGCCTCAGCCTCCCGAGTAGCTGGGACTATAGGCGCCCGCCACCTCGCCCGGCTAGTTTTTGTATTTTTAGTAGAGACGGGGTTTCACCATGTTAGCCAGGATGGTCTCGATCTCCTGACCTCGTGATCCGCCCGTCTCGGCCTCCCAAAGTGCTGGGATTACAGGCTTGAGCCACCGCGCCCGGCCCCCATTTTCTTTCATTTCTCTTTGTACACTGCCTATACTCACCAGCCAGTAGTAGCCAATACACACTAACAGTTTGGTTCTTTCCAACTGCTTCTCTTGGAGCTGACAGATTAGTAAACATATGGCCTTTCTATTAAGTTACTATACGCGAGAATTTTTGCCAAATGTTTTACTGCTGCCTAGCATGGATTGCCGCCTTTTCTGCCTCTGGCATTAGTTTCCTTTCTTCCCACAATTGGTATGCTAAGCCAGTGGCATCTATTTTAGGTTTTTGTTTTAGGCGCAACCTACTTCAAGGTCCCATTTGTGGTTTTAGTCACAATAGTAGTGCTAGTTATATAAAAACAATCTCCAGATCTCAGTGGCTTAACACAATACACACATAAAGTTCAGTTCCCACTCTACTGTCCAATGTAGGAGGGTGGGGTGGAGAGGGAACTCTGCTCCCTTCAGTCAAGCAGAGCCTCAGCTAATAGAGGCCCCACCATCTTTAGTGTATGACTCCCAAGGTTCACCAACATGCAGCCAGCAGCTGGGAGAGGACAGAGAACATGATCACATGGCATGTTTCAGGAGCCAGGCCGGTGAGTAGCATATCACTTCTGTATACTTGCTAGAGTCTATCACATGGCACTACTAACATCATGGGAGAATGGGAAATTTAATTGTATGTCCAAGAAGAAAATGAAATAGGTTTGATGAAAACATAGCATTTTCTCTGCCACAGATACTATTAATTGGCTTGCTCAATTTCCATTTCACCTTTCTAGTATTCATTTCTATACTTCCAAGGCTGGGAAACTAAAACTTATTATTTCTTAGGCTCCTTGCTGCTAGAGTTCTGGGGGCTAAGTTGGGTCTGCTAATTTGGTTCTGCCAGTTACCCAAATGAAATCTGGAGGGAGGAAATGAGGCAAAGGCCATCTTACCCTCTGGCTGCTTTCTACTGGTAAATGCATTATAAAAAGCAGAAATTTTTTTCTGCAGCACAACCCCCAGTGTCAATTTTTCAGCTTTCTGGGTATCAAGATTTAGTGGCAATTGCAGTGGCTTTGTGATTTCCAATATTTAGCTCACAGATACAATGGAGTGTTCTTGAATTCAGTTGTCTTGGCCTCCCATGTAGGGATTCCCCATGTGGTCAATTAGGTAAGGGCTTCTGGAAGCTCCACTGAGAGCCTCGTCTTTCAGTCCTTCTAATAAAATATATATTTTTTATTTCCTACTTCTATTTATTTATTTTTATTTCTGTGTTTATAATGATGCAATTAACATCCATAATTAACATCCATGCACCCACCTTGAACTCAATAACCAAAACATGGCCAATAACTTATATGTCCTGTCCTTCAGCCCATCTTCCTACCCCACCTCAAAGATAAGCACTATACTGAGTTCCCTTCCTTTTATTCTACAGTTTTATCTCGTAAGTATGTAATCCTAAACAAAATATTGTTTAAATTTTGTTTCCGTACTTTACAAAGATGGTATCATACTATGCCATCTTCTGGGACTTGTCTTTTTCATTCACTATTATTCAGATCCATTCTTGTGTCCATGGTGTTGCATATAGCTGAAATTCATTCATTTTCACTACAGTATAATATTCCATTACACAAACCACAGTTCTTACCCCAATATACAGTTAATCAGCATTTATCTGAGTGTTGTTATCAACAATGCTTTTGTGAACATTATTGGAAACAGGTTCTACAATGTATGTGTAAAAGTGACTTTCTGAATACAGGAGTGCAGTGCAGCTACAGTATCCCAAGATATGTGCAAGTTCAATATTATAAGCTCGTATCATCAGGTGCGGTGGCTCACGCCTGTAATCCCAGCACTTTGGGAGGCCAAGGTGGGTAGATCAAGAGGTCAGGAGTTCAAGACCAGCCTGACTAACGTGGTGAAACCCCGTCTCTACTAAAATACAAAAATTAGCTGGGCATGGTGGTGCACGCCTGTAATCCCAGCTACTCAGGAGGCTGAGGCAGGAGAATCTCTTTTTGAGACGGAGTCTCGCTCTGTTGCCCAGGCTGGAGTGCAGTGGCCGGATCTCAGCTCACTGCAAGCTCCGCCTCCCGGGTTCACGCCATTCTCCTGCCTCAGCCTCCCGAGTAGCTGGGACTACAGGCGCCCGCCACCTCGCCCGGCTAATTTTTT
>NW_016812402.1:1810376-1833509 GCF_001698545.2 Rhinopithecus bieti | reverse complement strand
TTTTTTTTTTTTTTTTTTTGAGACAGAGTCTCACTCTGTCACCAGGCTAAAGTGCAGTGGTGTGATCTCCGCTTACTGCAACCTCCACCTCCCAGGTTCAAGAGATTCTCCTGCCTCAGCCTCCCAAGTAGCTGGGATTACAGGCATGCACCATCACACCTGGCTAATTTTTGTACTTTTAGTGGAAAAGGGGTTTCGCCATGTTGGTCGGGCTGGTCTGGAACTCCTGGCCTCAAGTAATCCACCCACCTCGGCCTCCCAAAGTGCTGGGATTACAGGCATGCGCCACCACACCCAACTGATTTTTGTATTTTTAGTAGAGAAGGGGTTTCGCCATGTTGGTCAGGCTGGTATGGAACTCCTGGCCTCGAGTGATCCACCCACCTCGGCCTCCCAAAGTGCTGGGACTACAGGCATGGGGCATTGCACCCAGCCAGTTTCCTGATTTGTAAGTTGAAGAAAAACACAAGTACCCTCCCTTCCTGTGAGGTGTATACGGAAATAAACAAATCATTGTACAGGATAGAATCTCTGTGAACAATGAAAATATATACTGCGTGCCTTCTGTCTACAACACACCATATTAAGTATTTAATGATGTTATTTCATTTAATGCTCACAATAGTCTTACGAGGTAAGTTCTACTGTTATCCTCATTTTACAAATGAGAAAATTAAGAGCTTAAAATGGTTAAGGTACTTGTATAAGTTCACGTGGCTAGTAAGTGGCAGAGCCAAAACTGAAACTCAAGGCAGTCTCATGCACGGATTTGCTGTATTATTCAGTTCCCAGCCAATTTCACATCTGTAACCTCATGGGACACCCTGAGCCAGCACCACCCGGTTACAACGCTGTAAGAAAATCTATTTTTTTTTTTTTTTTTTTTTTTTTGAGACAGAGTCTTGCTCTGTCGCCCAGGCTGAGAAAATCTATTTTATTGTCATTTTAAACCACTAAGTTTTTTATTTTATTTATTTATAAATTATTATTTTTTTAGAGACAGGGTCTCACTCTCTCACCCAGGCCGGAATGCAGTGGTGTGTTCATAGCTCATTGCAGCCCCCTATCTCCTGGGCTCAAGTGATCCTCCCCGCCAGTCCCACAAGTACCTGGGACCACAAGTGTGTCCCACCACACCTGGCTAATATTTTGTTTTTTTGTAGAGACAGGGTCTTGCTATGTTGCCAGGCTGGTGAAACCACTAAGTTTCTAGGTAATTTGTTGCACAGCAATAGGTATTAATAAAGTGCATAAGTAATTTATACCACTTAAACATTGTGCTGGTAAAAAAAAAATTTCCTTGGCCTGAATTCAGGTTGCCAGTTTATAGTATCTATAGAGAGAATGCCACCCAAAATACACCACTGTGGTATAGGGATTCATTCTGAGCTGCAGGCAGTTGAGAAAAAGCAGACAAGGAAAACTCTCTGCCCTCACCTTCTCTACCAAATAGGGCAGGATATACTTAATCACCAAACTCTAGACTCTTACCAGCCCAGAATGGCACCAGAGAAATCTATATTACAAACCTTGCTACAACAACATTTATCTTCCATTAGTTTTTCCATATATTCACCTTCGTACAATTTGTTCCCCTAGGAATTGCAAGCCCCTTTCCTTTGTCTTGTCACTTCTCTATAGGTTTATTGTTCTTCTGTGAAGATGCTAGATAAGCACCAAGTTCTAACCACCCCTTTGAGTTACTCATCACTGATGAGTGTTAATAAATGTGTAAATAAATTTCTGTTTTTCTCTTGTTAATATGTCTTTTGTCAGTCTAATTTGCAGGGCTTCAGCCAATGAACCTAAAATTGTAGAGGGAAAAAAAGGTTTTTTTTCTTACCTAAACTTGCTTTGAGTTGATTTTTTTTTTTTTTGAGACGGAGTCTTGCTCTGTCACCCAGGCTGGAGTGCAGTGGCACAATCTCGGCTCACTGCAAGCTCCGCCTCCAAGAGGAAAACTGATTCAATAAACTGAATTATTTTTCCAGATTCAGTTAGACTTGTGTTCACATATGTTTCTACCACTTACTGGTTATGGGACCTTGGAAAATTTACTTAGTAATTTCCTCACTTGTAAAAGGGGAATAACAATAAAAGTACTCAGGAAAATTTGTGAGATACTTTGAAAAGAGAACAAAAAAAGATTACTGGATGTTCTATCTAGCTTATACTTCTGGATTTTCTCTGCATTTCATTGTCTTTGAGGTACTTTATGACTCTATAAATTGCAAAATAACAGAGTAATACAAATAATTCTTATTCAAAGGAATGCAAATTGTGGGGGCCTGACCCTGTAATCCCAGCCACTCAGGAGGCTTAAGTGGGTGGATTCCTTAAATCCAGGTGTTAGAGACCAGCCTGGGCAACAGGGTGAGAGACCTTATCTCTAAAACAAAACAAAATTTAAAAACCCACAAAGAACTAGTGGTATGCCATTGATGATTGTCCTGCAGCTGTCTATCAGTTTTGTACCTATAAAGTAAATTCATTTCAGCATTCCTGATGGGTTGCTTTATTTGTCTGCTCTTTGGATCCTCATTTTAATATCTTACTGATTTAGTCATTGACATAAAATCATAGACACATGCTTATTTTATATTTGTGTGTGAATCATGATTCCTCTTATAAAACTTATCCTTCAACATATTTCAGAGTGTTATTATGATTAAATTAATCAATGCATGTAAAGCAATTAATACAGTGCCTGGTACATAGTGTTCAATAATGTTAGCTAACTTTTAAGAAAGGAAGAAGGTAATGAAGAAGTGATGTTAGGTCCCAAGTTAGGTAAGACAAAGGTCCATTAGTCTACCTATCCTACTCATTTCTGTTTTCCCGAAACAGATATTCAGAGATAACAGTTTTGTAAATCAACAAAACAGCAATCACAATTCTAACAACACAGCTATTACACAAGAACAAGATCTCAGAAAAATCAGCTAACCTCTTGGATCCCAATGAGAATAATAATGTTCACTTCAGTAGTTGCTGTGGAGGCTTGCTGAAGTCACGTATGTGAAATGGGAGTCTGCGAATGAGCTGGAAACAGATTTAGGAAGCAAACATCTGAGTGTCTGTTCAAATTCTATGCCTTCTGGCAGGTAGCTAAAATGCCTTAGTGGGCCAGGTATTAGAAACAGGCAGCTCTAGCCATCTATTTTTATTTTAGGTAAACATCAAATACTTGATAGAGATACAATATTCTTCTATTACAAGAAAAACAATAGAACAAACATGATGATAGATGGAAACAAATATTCTAGCTTAGAGTCAGAGGAGCGTAGAATGGGATGGTGTACTGGGAGGGAGCAGCTCTGGTTAATTGTTGCCACCTAAGAATTCAGCTCCAGAATTTTAAAAGAGCAGCAAGAAACCTTAATTATTATGATATTTATATGAGCTCAAGCAAGTTAGTAAACATACATGGTAACCAATCCACATTTATCATCCCTTTGTTTGTGACCTCTCTGTTAGGCCATTTTCTTGTGTGTGTTCTTTGGGTGGCAACTACTTGTTGCTGACACTCATCACGAGTTGCTTATCACTGAAGCCTTTTTTTACTGGCATGAATAGAAGATGAATGCCAGAGAACTGCGTAGTCATTTTGTTAATCAGGCTGGAGTTGTTAGTATTTAATAAAGAGAACATGTAAGAAATATTTGTAGTTCCGAGTCAAAGACATTGGATACTTTGTTTTGTCCATCACAGGTTGCTTTGCCATCACAATCTGTAGATGTGGGGAGAAAGGGTTCTAAATATGTTCATCCTTTTAGGAAACTTTGAAATATAGTAAAAAAATAAATAACTTTGAAGTAATATAAACATGGATTTGAACCCCAGCTCTGCGGTTTAAGCAGTAACTGACCAGGGATAATCAATGTCCCTGATCCTCAGTTTCCTCACTTATAAAAAGAGAATTAACAGCTGCTCAAGGAATCAGCCTGCTTTTATCTTCCTGCTCTGCTGTCTTCAATGTGGAACTTTCAACTCTTTGATAAGAAGGTTACTGTTGCATCTATAAGCATTGCTTCTGAGTTCTAGGCAGGAAGAAGGGAGAAGAGTGAAGGTTAAATGACATAGGTCAGGTGAGCATGCTTTCCTTATCAAAATTCAGTAGCTTTCTTAAAGTCACAACTAGTAGACTTCTGCTTATCAGCCATACTAGCCATCATTGGTTGCAAGGGAACTTGGGAAATTAGGATTTTTTTTTTTTTAGCTGGGTACATTTCCATTCACCTGGATGGCAGAGTTTTAATACCATCAATGAGTTTGGCTACTGGGTAGAAAACAAAACAAAGAAAAACAACCAGCAGTATCTGTCACAGGGCTCAATAATCCAACATATTATTTATATGGTGACTTTCATCTCAGCTAGTCTCTCTCCCTTGTCATAATATTCAAAATGCTGGGCATATAATGTGTGTGTGCGTGTGTGTGTGTGCGCGCGTGCACGTGTGCACATGCATGTACATTCAATCTGGTTTCTTGCCCATTTAGCTGGTACATCAGAAGTATATTCTTCCTAGGTAATCTTCATAAAAAGTTAAAAATTTAAAAAAAAAGAGAAAGGGTATTTTTTATGTAAGTATGCCAAGAAAGTAACTTTGGGTTTTCTTTATGCTGAAGATTGCTACAACAACAATCATTTTCATGTCATAAGAACTAATATTTACTAATAATTTACTATTTGCCAGACATTGTACAAAATATTTTATATTCACTATGTTCATCATGAAAACTCCATAATGTAGACTCATAATCCCTACCCTACTAATAGGGAACTGATGCTCAGAGAAGATAATGTACTTAAGATTACATAGCAACTGTACAGTGGAGCCAATATTTGAATTTGGATCTGTCTGATAGCAAAACTCCTGCTCCTGGTCACCATATTATACCATCAGCTTGCAAGATGTCTAACGCCTACTTCTGAGGACTCTTTCCACACCTTATTCTAAATTTCAAATCTTGGTCTCACCATTTGACCAATACCACAATAATAATTGTTGTAGATAAGAATCATCAATCATTTCTAAAACTAGTGGGGAATTATGATGAGAAACAGAATATATGCATATTTTCAAAGTATTTCCACACATGATACTAGAGATACTACAAAGAGAATAAGAGTAACTTTATAGTGGAGAAGTCAGGCACACATCACCATAACCAAGTAATCAAACTTAACATCACTAGTAATGAGACATACTAACATCATGTGATTCTGGAAATGATGCGCTGAGAAGAGCACGGCATCACTTAACGTGGTATCCTTATTGAAAATGTGTAACTTGAATTTAATCTTGAGGACACCACACACCCACCTTAAGCGGCATTCTACAAAACAACTAGTTAGTTCTCTCTTCAAGGGTCAGTGTCATGAAAGGCAAAGAAAAAATGAGGGAATGTCTTAGATTGAAAGAGACTAAGAAAATGTGACTGCTAAGTGCAATATATAATCCTGGATTGTATCTAGGACCATAAAAAGAACACTAGTGTGACAATTAGTAAAATTTGAGTAAGGCCTGTATATTAGTTAATAGTATGATATTAAAGTTAATTTCCTGGTTTTTATAATTGTACTATTATTATGTAGGGTGAAAAATATATGAGAACTGTTTTATGCTTTCTTTGCTGATGGGTTTTTTTGCATCTTTTTTGTAAGTCTGAAGTTATTTCAAAATAACAAGTTAAAAAAACTTACCTCCTAGTTGACTTGTTTACTTATTAAAATTATGTCTGAACTAAAAGTATATGGACTCTAAGTATATCTCCAGCAGCTTTCTCATCTGCTCTGTATTTTGTGTTCTGTCTCTCTCTAATAGGGTGCCATGTTCAGTGGTGGCAGATCTGAGAGAGAGCTATTTATACCCTAGATAGCTTTTGTATGTTCATTATGAAAATTTTCTGGCAAATGAAAGAAAAATGTTTTGTTCTAACAAAATTAATATATTATGACAGTTTGCCATCATGTGAAAGTAGTGTCTTGGGAAGAAGCTTTAAAAAAATCTACATAAAAGAACTGTATGGGCTAGCAGTGGCCCTGCATTCTATCCCTTCCAAAGCTACCACCAAGGTACAACCTCTACTCTTCTAGATTAGCTCTAGTCACATACTATCTCCTGGCAAGAAGAGATAATCCATTTCCTTATCCCTCCTTCAGCAACGGAATGGAAACCTTTTCTCAGGATTTTAAAATACCTGAGGAGTGACATCCCCAGGTTGGTTGTTGAAAGACAACATTGACCAGCCAATATGTAAAGAGGAAATGTAGCAGGAGCTATTGTTAGACCTCAGAGGTGTAATATAGATGATTCTAAAACTTTCCCCCAAGTGTCCTGAACAGCAGGGGAGAACTGTATCAGGTAGGATGCTTTTGGCTGCAAGTAACAGAAAACTCAGCTCAAACTAGCTTAAACAATGAAGTTTACTAACAGACCATCCCGAGCTCAGAAGGGTTCCAGGCCCAATGCTATAAGGGCTCCATTCCATTTCTTTGATATTCTCTTGGGTGTATCAGTTTTGTCTCCAGATTAAGGCCCTAACTGTTAAGCAAGGGCTTTCAGCAGCAAATAGGTACACATGTTTCTTTGTTCATATACTACAGAAAAAAAACAAAACCTTTTACCCAACCATACTACAGAAACCTTTCCCTTCAGTCTGACTGGGCCAACTTAAGTCACATGCCCACTCCTCTACCAATAACACTCCCCAGGGGAAAGTCATGTATGAAATAAATGAAGTCTGAGTTTCAAAACCATTCACTGGTAAGGCGGTGGGATTACCATGAGTGGTTAAGAGTAAGCAAGATACATTGCTAAAGCTGGCGATGAGGTTAAATTCCTTTGAGTCATGGGCCTTGTGAAGGAAAAATGGACACCTAAAGAAAACCAGGGCTTTGTCAGGGGAAGGAATGGGAGCAATGGAAGCTGAGGAAGTGAATTCCCGCCCTTGTCAATCTAGAGTGTTGGTCCAACAGAACCTTCTACCAGCAGAATATTTCTGTGATCTTTCTCTTTTTAAAAAAGGGGTTATACCACTGTGGAAAACAGTATGTCAGTTCCTCAAAAAATTAAAAATAGAACCACCATATGATTGAATAATTCCATCTCTGAATATACATCCAAAAGAATTAAAAGCAGAATTTCAATTTCTACACTCATGTTCATAACAGCATTATTCATGACAGTGAAGAGGTGAAAGCAGCCCAACTCTACATCAACAGGTGAATAGATAGCCAAATGTGGAAGACACTCACAATAGAATATTACAAAATGGAAGGAAATCTTGTCATGTGCTACAACATGGATGAGGACAATAAGCTAAGTGAATTAAGCCAGAATTAAGCTAAGTGAATTAAGAAGACAAACATTGTGAGTCCATTTATATGAAGTACACTCATAGAAACAGAAAGCAGAATGGTTATTACTGGAGGCCAGCCAGGAAAGTGGCTGATAGGTGGAGAAGTGGAAGTGGAGAGTTATTCTTTCATGGGTATGGTTCAGTTTGCAAGATGAAAAAGTTCTGGAGATCTGTTCTACAACGATGTGTATATGCTTAACACTACTGAACTGTACACTTAAAAATGGTTAACGTGGTAAATTTTATGTTGTGTCTTCTTAATCAGAATCAAATTTTTTAATACGGAAAAAGAAGTTATAAAAGCCCCTTTATAAATCAATTCTTAAACATAAAACATGTTTCCAATAAAAAAGAAAATGATACAGAAAAGGAATAAAACTCATTTCAAATAATGCAAAAAGAGAAAAAGTAAGGAAAACAACGCCAAAGTACTGAACAAGAAAGAGTTTCTTGTTTTATTATCTAAAATACAATCGAAGGATAGACATACTTAAAATAGAGCAGGAGTACAGATACACAGTTCTAGAAATCCTTCAGTGAAAGCAAGGCAAGGTTTTGTTTGTTTCCTTATGTAATCATACAGTCACTGCTTTCTTTTGTACACCTACAAAAGATGTAAAATTAAGTATCACAAAAGACCCTACACAGTTCTATTCAATACAGGTTGCATCTATAATTCACAAATACATACACAAAATAGTTTTCAACCACATTTAATTTTTAAAATTATTTTCCTGGTTTATCATACAAATTCATACACATTTCTAATTGTATTTCATAATACATCAAAATTGGGTCTATTTTAGATGAATCTCTGCTTCCAATTTTGTGAACAATTTTTGAGTCTAAGAAGATACTTATCCTTTGGTATCCAGAAACTCCTAAGACTTAGCCACATACACCAAGGCTAATTTGAGAGGCAAAGCACAGGAATGAATTTTCTGGAAGACAATTCTTTCTGTGTACAATAATAGGGAATTAGTTAAGTAAATAATGCCACATGAACGATTAGCCATTAAAAGGATTATGAAGAGTCTGTTTATTAAATGGGGAAATACTTATAATAATAAGTAATAAAGGAAGAAACAGAATACTACATAAATACTGTTTGAACATGATTATAAAAGAAACAGGCCAGATGCCATGGCTCATGCCTGTAATCCCGTACTTTGGGAAGGAAAGGTGGGTGGATCACCTAAGGTCAGGAGTTCCAGACCAGCCTGACCAACATGGTGAAACCCTGTCTCTACTGAAAATACAAAAATTAGCCAGGCATGGTGGTGCGCGCCTGTAATCTCAGCTACTGGGGAGGTTGAGGCATGAGAATCACTTGAACCTGGGAGGCAGAGGTTGCAGTGAGCCAAGATCTTGCCACTGCACTCCAGCCAGGGCAACAGAGGGAGATTCCATCTTAAAAAAGAAAAAAAAAAAGAAAAAAAGGAAACAGACAATATTAACAATAGTCAATATTTGAAAATATATATAAGAAGGGCCACCATGGTGGCTGACACCTGTAATCCCAGCACTTTGGGAGGCTGAGGTGGGTAGATCATGAGGTCAGGAGATTGAGACCATCCTGGCTAACACGGTGAAATTCCGTCTCTACTAAAAATATAAAAAATTAGTAATACTAACTACTTGGGAGGCTGAGGCAGGAGAATCGCTTGAACCCAGGAGATGGAGGTTGCAGTGAGCTGAGAGTGCACCACTGCACTCTAGCCTGGGCGACAGAGTGAGACTCCGTCTCAAAAAAAAAAAAAAGAAAAAATATATAGGAAAAGACTCCGAAAGAAATAGATTTAATAGATCAAAATATTAACAGTGGTAGTCTTTGGGTGGTGTATCTTTGGAGAGTTATTCTTTCTACCTTTGCTTTTGCTTTTGTTAAACCCCATAACACATCCAAAAGGTTTACTGAGAGAAAAAAATGGACTAGGGTCAACAAAATACTGTTGGTCCAAGGGTCTCACTTACGAAAACCTCAACTTTATTACTTCTCTTTTGGCTGTTCAGAGGATCCACGCCACCTCTTTCATCCTGCATTTTTTATTTTAACGTGTTTTATTAGTTGAGGTCAATATAAAATACTACTGTAAACAAAATAAAGACAGATTTAAAATTAAGTGGCTCTGTTTTCTCAGAGCCTTTTGCTATTTAAAATTTTGTTTCGGAGTATAACAAATCCATATTACACCGCAAAAGTTAATTTAGAACAAAATGAGCTTCTTGGTTGTTTGAAACAGTATTAAAATAGTCTTCTACCTGAAAATATGAAAATTATTGTTCAAAGGGATATACAGTAGACACTTAAACAACATGAGTTTGAATTGTTTGGGTCCACTTATACGTGGATTTTATTCCATCTCTGCTGCTCCTGAGACAGCAAGACCAACCTCTCCTCCTCCTCCTCTTCTTCCTCTTCAGCCTATTTAATGTAAAGATGATGAAGACCTTTATGATCCAGTTCCACTTAATAAACAGTAAATATATTTTCTCTTCCTTGTGATTTTCTTAACATTTTATTTTCTCTAGCTTACTTTATTGTAAGAATACAGTATATATTTTGTACATTTGTATATATACAACCTTACAAACTATGTGTTAATCGACTGTTTATGTTATCAGTAAGGCAGTCAACAGCAGGCTATTAGTAAATTTTGGAGGAGTCAAAAGTTATGTGTGGATTTTCGACTGTGCAGGGGGTTGGCGCCCCTAACCTCTGTGCAAGTATTAATATTACAGTTTGAGAAGGTGCCTAAACTTCTTCCATTTAAATGGTCTTTAATAGTGCTGTCATTCTGTTTCTGGCAAGCACATCTTTACATAACCATAAACTATGTGGAAATTCCAAGATCAGAATAATTTAGATTCTGTCCTTGGGAAACACTGCATTTATCTAGTGTAAGATAGATGTCCTGCTGTAGATGAGACAGCTCTGGGTTTGAATTGCAAACCTTAAGACTCAAGTGTGTGTATTTTGCCCAACTGTGGTCTCAATCAGAGTGGTCACAGGGCAGCTCTCAGCTACAATCTGCAGCTGCTGCTTTTCCCTGTCTAGGAGTACCTGCCCAGCAACAACTGGAGCTTAACCTTCACATGAGTTTTCTATGTAGGTGGTGTGCATAACTGAAAGAGTGATTTTGAATTTTAGTTCTGCCTCTTAGTACTGTGGGGCATTGGATTAATTTTGTGGCAGGAAAGTGTATTGAGATAATTAAATCTTCATATTCTCCATATCCTATATTCTCTATCTTCTTTCTAAGCAGAAGACCCTTGGCATTTTCTTTCCCCAAGGTTTTTTGCACAAAGAAAGCAGAAGTTATCATGGAGCAGCTTTTATTATGTAATGGTTCAAACTCTTCTAGATTCTGCTACGTGTTTCCAGAAAAGAAGAAACAGACACGTTGAGAGCAACAAGAAGGATGAGACAAATACTCCCTATCACTAAAAACGGTGTTTGTGAGGATGAGAGGATTCCTGCGATCTTGAATACCCTTGGTATAGTGTCCAGAGGAGAAAGCTCAGACAGGAGAGCTATGTGTTGAGGTACAGCTTGAGATACTGTGTTCTAAAGACTGGGACCCTAACCTCTCAAATATTTTTGGCATTATAGATCACACAGAAGCCATGGAGCAGCCCAGTCTAGAGTAAGCTTTTCTGGGTACCCCCCAGATACTCATGCAGACAGAAGACGGATAACAGGACAGGCACTCTCCATGCTTTGGCATGTTGGGCAAGATCCTAGAATCCTGAGTCATGTCTTGTGAGGGAAGCCCTCAAATGACTGAGATGTCATTTCCTGCCATTCCAATGTAATCATGCTAGTAGTTGATTTTAATTAAAACTTAAGAAAATATCTGTACATTTCTTACACATTTGAATTTGTACACATTCCTGCTATGCTTGTTTGAGCCTCTGTTTTTTCATCTTATCCTGTAGATCAAAACACTTGCCTCATTTTGAGGATTAAGTGAGGTAGCATGTAAGTTCCTGGGATGGTGCTTAGGCATATTTAGTAGAAGCTCAGCTGTTTATTCCTTTTTTTTTTTTTGAGAGACAGAGTCTCACTCCGGCGGCCAGGCTATAGTGCAGTGGCATGATCTCGGCTCATTGCAACCTCTGCCTCCTGGGTTTAAGCGTTTCTGGTGCCCCAGCCTCCAGAGTAGCTGGGAGTACAGGTGCCCGCCACCTCGCCCGGACAATTTTTAGTAGAGACGGGGGGTCTCACTATGTTAGCTAGGTTGGTCTTGAACTCCCGACCTCAAGTGATCTGCTCACCTCGGCCTCCCAAAGTGTTGGGATTACAGGCGTGAGCCACTGTGCCCAGCCTTTTCTATCATTCTCTCTGCAAGATGGGACTGGGAGGACAAACAGCAAAAGCTGGTATCAGGGCTTATAGCTGGCCTTGGGCTAGGGAAGGATGAGGGGCAGCATTTTCATAGTAATAATAATGATAGCTACCACTTCTTAAGAACCTATCAGTGGTTTTTAAACTGCCCTGCAGAGTTCTAGGATTCCATGGAGGGTCTCAGGAGCTGCAGTGAACAGAGGGGAGACCAGCAGTTCACGTTCAGGGCTGCCTCCTCTGCTTCAAACAGATCAGTTTTACTTTTACCTAATATATTGATCCTCTACATAACATTTTGTTTGAAAAGTAGTATATCTGTTAAAAATGTTTGAACACGTCTACAGAAGTATTGGATCAAATTGATAATATAAACAAATACATGTTTGTCCAGGTTTCTTCCTTTCCAAGCTTAGGAAAAGCAGATATCGGGAACAAGAGGCAGTCCCGAATCAATATTCAGTGTGATTTTTGTAATGTTACAATAGTAGGAACAATTAGGCAGTTCTTCCACTTGTGCTATGCAGCAAGCAGCAAAAGCAATATCCGGTGAATGAGAACATTTGGGTATTGCAAGCCGGGAGTATTCAGCTGGCATATATACCACCAAAAGAAAGTGGGGGTTCCCATGCCCAGATGAGCTGATGACCCCCTTAGCTTGGTGGTATGTCCTACCTCTCCTCTGTAACCACAGGAAGCAGAACACAATACACAGATTAGCACTCACAGACAGACAGACAGGCAGATTAGCAGGTAACTAAAAATGTAAACCTAAGGACACAACCAAGAATCACCACACATTTGAGGAAAACTGCAGAGGCATTCCAGAAGGAGAGAATGGTGGGAATGGATAAGAGAGGGAATATACAAAGAATAACAGAATAAAAGCTCTTTTTTTCATTTTTTTTGAGACGCAGTCTTACTTGTCACCCAGGCTGGAGTGCAGTGGCACGATCTCGGCTCACTGCAACCTCCGCCTTTTGGGTTCAAGCCATTCTCCTGCCCCGCTCCCCAGTAGCTGGGATTACAGGCGCGCACCACAATGCCCAGCTAACTTTTGTATTTTTAGTAGAGACGGGGTTTCACCATGTTGGCCAGGCTGGTCTCAAGCTCCTGACCTCATGATCCGCCCTCCTCGGCCTCCCAAAGTGCTGGGATTACAGGCGGGAGCCACCACACCCGGCCTTAAAATATCTTATTATCAATTGAAGAAATAAAACTGCCAGTGAAAGGGCCCACGAGCTATTTAAAATAAATACAAACACAAACTGAAAGACTCCAGATCATACCTTGACAGTTCATGGTAAAGTTTCAGAAAACTAAAGAGGAAGGTCTTAATACTTCTGAAAAGAAAACAAAGCAAAACAAAAATGGATTACTTAACAAAGGAATGGAGGCTTTTAAGATAATCTAACAATATTCTCCAAGTATAAAATGAGACAATTTTTAGATATGCCATCATTTAAAGAAAACAACTAAATAGGCTCATAGGATGCTAACAACCTTAGGAGTGTAAGATAGAGAAAACAGAAGTGTTATTTAAACCCAAACTGACCATAGTAACACCTGAATTCCAAAGATAGTGGTTGTGACAAAATTCACATCAATGAGGAAATCAATCTTTATTCTGATGTTCTCTTCTCAGGGCCTGGGAAATGGAGAAAGGAAAGTCTAAAATTATGAAGCCTCTGCTGGTTCCCCTGGGCTGCTGAAGGAAAGACCTGGACTACATTACCCCGTGTTTCAAACATATTAATGAGTTTTTGAAGGTTAGCCTTCAGTTAGTAGTGGAGAGATAAGTCATTCTGCGTAATAAACTGAGAAGGATGACCTTAGGGAAGGCTGGAGGATGAGAGGTGTGGAGTGAGATGGGCTTGCATATCACGGCTGGAGCCTGAACCTGTAGAAAACAGTGGCTTGGAAGTAGGCTTTCCCTTCAGCTGGGGTGGCCGACAGGCTCTTTATTTTCAAAAAATCATTGAACTTTTTACTGTGAATAAACTTTAGTTCACGAAGAAGATGCAAAAATAGTATAGTGGGTTTCCATACACCCTGCACATAGCTTCCTTAAATGTTTAA
The DNA here is from genome assembly GCF_001698545.2 of Rhinopithecus bieti. Classification (NCBI taxonomy): domain Eukaryota; kingdom Metazoa; phylum Chordata; class Mammalia; order Primates; family Cercopithecidae; genus Rhinopithecus; species Rhinopithecus bieti. Next base: position 1,819,720 of record NW_016812402.1, on the reverse strand, counting down.
CATGTTACATAATCATAGTACTATTATTAGAACCAGGAAATCCACATTGGTATATTACTTATTATACTGTAAGCCCTTATTTGAATTTTGTCAGTTTTTCCTTCAGTGTCCTTTTTCTGTTCCAGAATCCTGCACAGAATCCCACATTGCATTTAGTTGTTATTTCTTCTCAGTCTCCTGTAGACTGTAAGTTTCTTAGTCTTTCCTGCTCTTTCATGACCTTGATACTTCTGAAGAGTACTGATCAATTATTTTGTTGAATGTCCCTCAATTTGTATTTTATTTTCTTTTCTTTTCTTTATTTTATAGAGACAGGGTCTTCCTCTGTCACCCAGGATGGGTGCAGTGGTGTGCTTATAGCTCATTGTAATCTCAAACTGCTGGGTTCAAGTGATCCTCCCACTTCAGCCTCCTGAGTAGCTAGGACTAGAGGAATGCATCATCACGCCCTGCTAATTATTTTTATTTTTAGTACAGATGAGGTCTTGCCATATTACCCAGGTTGGTCTCAAATTCCCGACCTCAAGCAATCCTCCTGCCTCAGCCTCCCAAAGTACTGGGATTACAGGTACGCACAACCGTGCCCAACAAGTTTTCTTCTGAGTGGACTGAGGTGATGCATTTTTTACAAGAATGCCACAGAAATGATACTGCGTCCTCACGTAATAGGATGTGTGTATCACATAATGCGGTTCATGATTGTTGTGCTACTAGTGATGTTGACCTATCACTTGATTAAGGGGGTTTTCACTGAGTTTCTCCACCGTAATGTTATTATTTTTCTCTGGATAGTTAATAAATGTCTGGAGAAAATGCTTTGAGACTATGCAGTCTGTTTCAAGTCAAACTTTCACTCACAGATTTTAGCATCCATCTATATATCCTTTCTGCTACAATTATCATTGTGATGTCTGCCTAGTGGTCATTTTCTATTTCTCTCTATTCTTCTACCATTATTAGTTGGATTTTTTTCTGTGGTGGCCAGGTCTGGGCAAACCTGCCCCCAAGTCTGAGGAAGCTGAGAGGCCAAAGAAAGATGCTGACAAATCCAGTTTCTTCTTAGAAACATTTAATAAAACATCCAGTTTCTTAGAAACATTAAATGAACAGAAGCCATGTCTGTGTCTCAGATGGGCACAAGATGAGATGGTGGGTCCCCATGCCATTATCCCCAAGACCCAGGTCTTATATACCATAAAGGAGGGGTAGTTCAGAAAGGATGTGTAGGATAATTGAAGTATGATAACATCAAGGTTGTTTAGCCTAAGGTCAGGATTTAAGGTAAGTGCCTGCTGTTGCAGAAAAAACAACAGATAAACTAGAAATCTTAGAGGCTTTCCCAGAACAGGGGTTGATCAGAAGCCAACGTGGCAGAGCATCATCCAAGATGGAGTTGCTTTAGCCACCACAGAATTCTACTCAAAGGAAAAGCTGTCCCTTCTCCCCCACTTCTTTATTTAATCAATTACTTCAATATATGGTCACAGGAATATTTATTTTACCATGTGGGTTATAGTCCACTATGGTCAATATGGTTATTATTTAGCTTGTTGTTCAAATTGTTCCAGCTTTGGTCTTTTGGAGATTCTTTAGGTTGATGCCTATGTACCTTTGACAAATCTTACTTTATTTTAAAGCATTTCCTTACTTTCTGGCACCATGAGATATTACAGGCTCATTCTGTAATTTCCCTGACCTGCCTGGGACCAACAACTTCTTGAAGGAACCCTGGTTCCTTTTATTTAAGAATGGTATTTAAAAATCAAATCTGGGTACTAGGCATGCTCACTATTACTGGAGTATCATTGCTTTTAGCCCCTATGACTGGGCATATCTGCATGTATACTAACCCGTTAGTATACACTGACCTGTGTACATACCCCTGTGTGTATACACTTCTATATTTCTGTATAAGTACTAAAAATGATGAGTTGACAGGTACAGTAGCTCATGCCTATAATCCCAGAATTTTGGGAGGCTGAAGTGGGAGGATCTCTCAAGGCCAAGAGTTTGAGAACAGCGTGGGTACATAGCAAGGCCCTGTCTCTACAAAAAAATACAAAAAATTCACCTGGCATGGTGGCATGCACCTGTAGTCCCAGCTACTTGGGAGGCTGAGGTGGGAGGCTCGCTTGGGCCCAGTAATTTGAGACTGCAGTGAGCTATCATCATGCCACTGCACTCCAGCCTGGGTGACAGAGTGAGACTCTTTCTCTAAAATAATAAAAATTATGATTTCATAGTAATACATTAGATTCCAATTCAGTATCAGAGTGTTCATTTCATTTGAACGACTTTTAAAGACAGGTGTGTCCAAAGTTAAATGTCTGGTTTATGTGAAAATACCCTTTCCATCACTACAGCCTTTTGTGACCAATATACACACAAATGGCTTGTGTGTATGTCAAGGAAAAGGGGTCCCTGTCCATGGCTAGAGCAATATAATGCAGAATAAGAACATGAGATTGTGAGATGACTTATAAATTACACTAGCTGAGCAAAGCAAAAGGTCTGAACCAAAGGTAAATAGGAAAACGTAAGGCCCCAATAAGGGACAGACAGCATATGTTCTGCCATTTCTACTTTCTGTACCAATGGCAGATATCAACAAATGACCACCACACACCGACTGACTAGGCAAAAACATGGCTCCAAATTTTCAGACATGCATTTCAGGCAGCCACCACTAAGCAACTGGAATTCACACTGTAGATGACTCCTATCCCTAGGTTAAACAAATGAACAGCTCATGTAAACCATATTAGCTGGGAGAGGAGGGAGAACATTATCCGTCATTAGATTTTTGCACAAATTACAGAAAAAGCCTGACACAACGTGGTCAATGATATTCAAAAATTCAATGACATGAGGCCAGTTCTTAGGGTTTGGCTCATGATACAAGGTTTCATATCACCTGGTGGCCGGTTCTTCATTTTAGTTTAGATATCAGTGGGACAGACTGTTAACCATGTGCGTAGCTGAGATTTCCAGGTGAGCATAGTGACTCCAGGCATCTTCCAATTGAATGTTTCTATGACCGATCCTAAGAGAATGGAATGGATAACATTGTGGACACAGGACCCACCCTCCATATTCCTACTTACTAAGATGGAGCTGCTGCTGTTTCTCTCCCCTCTGGGATTCTCTCTACCTTCCATGTCAAGCCTCTCCTGTGCAAATTTAGCTCACCCCAATTGAAGAAATATGTTGAGTAGAGAATGGGAGCCAATCGCCAGTCAGGTTGTATATGAGTTTACATGATGGTGACGGTTTCTTATACCTGGTAAGAGTAGCTAGCAGAAAGCTGTGGCATGAGCTAATGGGAAATAAGAGGGACAACTATGATGGAAAAATGGTGAGGACAATAGAGAAGGTAGGTACTCTGGCAGAGGGACTGCAGAATAATGCTTACCCTTGGGCCTGTGAGTAGAAAGTCCCAGAAGAAAAGAGGGTAAGTTGAATGCAGTGTAGAAAATCTGGCTTTGTCAAATCAAATAGAATTCACACGGAAAAATGCTCACAATACAGTGTTCACTAAAAGTAATGTGGCCAAAAAACCCTGTGAATATAGTTTGGTCCCTAAGTGTATGAGTGTGTGTTTTCTTTAAATGTGTTACATGCCTACTACAGTAAGACGGCAAGGACAGGGTGGAGAACAGGAATGAATGGACAGGGTTTCTGTCCCCATAAGGCTTACAGTTTAATACAACAGATAGCTTTGAAAGTAAACAAATGTTAAGAATGATTATATCATTGGCTACCACATTAGGGATGAGTTTATTTTCTTCTTTTTTTTTTTTTTTTTCTGAGACGGAGTCTTGCTCTGTTGCCCAGGCTGAGTGCAGTGGTCGGATCTCAGCTCACTGCAAGCTCCGCCTCCCGGGTTTACGCCATTCTCCTGTCTCAGCCTTCCCGAGTAGCTGGGACTACAGGCGCCCGTGACCTCGCCCGGCTAGTTTTTTGTATTTTTTAGTAGAGACGGGGTTTCACCGTGTTAGCCAGGATGGTCTCGATCTCCTGACCTCGTGATCCGCCCGTCTCGGCCTCCCAAAGTGCTGGGATTACAGGCTTGAGCCACTGCGCCCGGCCTTATTTTCTTCTTTATAAATTGTATTTTCCATGTTTTCTACAAGAATGATGTATGCCTTTTATAGTGAGAGAAAAGCAACACATCTTATATTTTAAATGAACAAACATTACAAAAAATGAAACAAAACAAAGAAGACCAGGCTACAGGAATCAATTCACATTCATCAGGCTTATAGTAACAGCTTTCTTTACAAAACAGAACACCAATTTTATGTATTCAGCTATGGCAAGGTCTTACAATAGTAGCTGAAATTATACAAACAGGGTTAAAAAATCAATCTTTGCTCACAAGGGAGATTAAATTATTGTTTGTGTGGTGTTTGTGGCACAGGGAGATGAGAGGATAGTTAGCATCAGATAAAAATATTACATTTCTTTGATTAATAAGGGCTAACTAGATGTGTTTATATTTTATCAACATGCAATTTAATTTGATGTAGTGTAACATTCTCTATCCTCTGACTTGCAAAATGTTTCCATTCTTGGATGAAGATATAGAAGATACTCTAATACACTTGATCAGCATCACACTGCCAAAGCATCTCTTAGAGTAATAAAACTTGAAGAATGTTTATCATTACCTATGCTATGTCAACTTGCTAACTTCAATGCCAGAAAAAGCTTGTCTTACATTTTAAAAGTACAGTAATGGAATATTAACAATAGCAACTACACTTAATGAGTATTTACTTTGTGCCAGACATTTTACATTGATCATTTCACTAGATCATTCACAACAAAAAAGAATCACAGATCCATAATCTCTTATCTAAAACTCTGGGGACTGGATGTGTTTTGGAAATGAGAGGTTTTTGGAATTCAGGAAGAAATTGCAATCCTTTGGAATACAGTACATAAATTGCATATTTTGTAACATTCCAAATGGGTACAGGATAGTAATATGTAATGAAACACATTAATCTTACTATTTCTGCAAATAAATGTATGAAAATTCACACTAAGTGAAACAAAACCATAAATAATATTACAATTTATTTACAAAAATATATTAGTAAATTTATTGGTAAATAAAATTTTTACATAAATAAGTTTATTGGTATATGAAATAGGAAGATAAATATAGACCACACATACCACAAGCTTTTAATGTGTTTTGTCACTTGTGAAAAAGCTTCTTATTTCTAAAGAAATTTTAAGTAAAATTTAAAACTTATACTGATGAAAACTAACCCATATCACATATACATGCAATGAATGTTCATTACCTCTGACTGCCTGAGAATCTTGGAGAAGAGGTTGTTCCAGTATTACCATGTCTATGAAACCAGGTTGGAGCTGGACATCTGATGAGCCAGAAACAGGACTGTCAAGAGATGAAGCGGTATTACCACAGAGAGCTTTATTAAATACGTTTCCCAGTTTCACCTGCCTCCTTAACACTGGTTTCTGTCTAAGCAGTTTCTCTTTAATTGACTAAATTGTCATCAGCTCTTGCTCACTGATAAATGTACATCGTTCAAGGCCAGCAATTAATCAGTAACACATTTTCGCCATATGATCTATGGAGATTTTTTTCACCCAAATTCATAATGTCATCATCATGACTACCTACCAACTTCATATTGATCTGCATTTAACACCATCTCAGCAATTTCCCCATCACTCTTAGGGTGCACTATGGGTTCATCATTATCAATGTTAACCATTTCTTCAATGTCAGCTTCTTCTAACTTATTTACACTTTTGGCTGATAAACTTTTGGCATAGGTAATGAGTTATCCTACCATTGTTTTCTCATTAGAGTCATGAAATCCTTAAAAATCTTCATCAGCTAGGTCATTTGCAAACATCATTGTAGCCCAAAGTCTGTGCCAACCATTTGTTAATGTTGACTTATCAACATCGTTCCAAGCATTAGCAACTGTGTAGATGGCACCCTTAAGACTAAATTCTTTAAGGAAATCCTGGATTTTCAGGCCTCTGTTAACTGAAGCAAGCATACTTTAAAAAAAAAAAGTGTTTATACTTGCTCTTCACGGAGTGTAGAATTCCTTGGTCACGAGGCTGTATTACAGACGTCACACTGGGGGGAAAGTCAATGCCAAAAGCATTGCTCTTCACAAGATGTGCAGGAGGGGGATATGCAGAACCATTATCTAGAAACAATAAAATTTTGCAATTGTCTTCCGGTCCAGCTTGCAACGAGCTCATGCTGTTGGCACAAAGTGCCTATCAAACCAGTTGGAAAAGATTTTCCATTACTGATGCTTTCTTGTGTGCATAATAATGTACAGGTAAATTATGCACACCTTTTAAACACCTTGGATATAGGCTATTTCCGATCACTGCCAATTTTATTTTGTGTGTGCCTGTAGTATTAGCACACCCAAGAACAGTTAACTTTTGCTTGTTATCTTTGACATCTGTTGCTGCTCTTTTGTTAGCCATTGTTGAGGTTTTTCTAGGAACATAGCACCAGTACAGAGCTGTTTCATCAGCATTGTAAATTTGTTCAGGGCTAAGATTTTCATCAGATATTATCTTAGCAAATTCATCAATGTAATTTTCAGTAGCTTCATCATCAGGAGAAGCTTTTTCACCACAGATTTTAAGATACTTGATTCCATGACACTTTTTAAATTTCTGCAGCCAGCCTTCTGAATATTCACATTCTCCTTCAATGTTCAGTTCTTCATGGTATATTCTAGCTTGTTTCATGACCAACAAACCAGTCAGTGGTATATCTTTACTTCTTTGTTGTCAAATTCATTCACTCAACACAGGGTCAAGATCTTCATTTTTGGCTCTATGCAATATTTTTCTAATTTTCATTAGTTCCCGGTTATCGCTGTCACTATAAAATTTCAACAACTTGTCTGTTTCTTTCAGTCGTATATCGTGGTGGTTCCCATACCATATTCTTCAGTAAGACACCTCACAAACATACTAACGTCAAGTTTCTGCAATAACTCCACTTTCTGAGATACTGATAAAGACAGATGCTTCCTTTTCTTCTTCTCACTGTTACCTGTAGGTATAACTTTAGCTCTTTTCGACATTTTCCATGGAATTAATCCCCAAGTCAGAAAATGTCAGGAAATAGAGGCATGTGTGACTTATGGATACAAGTGCTGAGACAACAGAGGCTTCATATTTGTTCACAGTAGGTTTTTTTTGGGCATATAATCCTGGTGCCAAACTTACAAAAACACTTTTGGGTTTCACAGTGTTTTTGTTTTTTGTCCTGTTTTGGAATTGCAGAGTAGAGACTGTAGACCTGCATTAAAAATATCATTTTAATGATGAAAAGACTGAGGCTCAGTATCTTGCTCAAGGTTATGCAGCTATTACTTGTCTTTTCTGCTTATATTTAGTCTCCTAATATTTGGTCACTTTAACAGACAGAAAAATGTTTCTTTTTCTGGTATTGTCTGCCAAGATGATTTGAGCTAGAATAGTTTTAGCACAGGAACCTGATACTGTTATTTGATTGACACAGTCAGTAGTTGAGCCCCAATGCTGAATAACATGGAGATGCTGTGGCAAGAGGTTAGAGTTCCTAAATTTATAGTTATTGAATATAGATTTTTCTTTTTGTACCAAATGATCTGTTTGGTACTTACTGCTTGTTACTTACTGCTTCACAATGAGCAATCAGGAAAAATGAAAGAGCTCATTGCAAATGTCCCAAACACTCCCACAAGTATTCCCTAAATATCCACTCATTTAAAAGGCTTTTTTGTTTGCTTGTTTCTAAACTGTTCTGAAAATTGTACATCCCAACTGTGACTCAGAATTGTTAATCAAGTTCAGAATTAAAACACATTTTATACATTCTAATAAAATGTTTCTTTTAATTTAGAATTCAGAAAGAATTCATTAGCATTTTTAATGACTTTTAAGCTTCTGTGGTTTGAGCCTTATTTCATGGACTCTTTTATAAGTTCCTATTGGAAGGCCAGCTTTTCTTCCTCATTCTCATCTTCCCCATATTTATTTAGATCTTCCTCATATGTCTAATATGAACTGTTACAAATGCCTGAAGTTTACTGATTCACTCCTAAGTCTTTCTTTTTCTACTGGGTGTAACAGCAGTCCTTTTGGCCGGACTGTTATAAAAATGAGTAAAAGCACAGTTCTGTAAGACAAAATTCTAAACCCCCCAACTGACTGAATGGACACCTCTGTTGGCCAAAGGCATTCCAAATTAAACCTGAAAAACTAGCTCAGGCCTTGATGGGAAGGGTGGTAGTTGGGCATACCTCATTGTACTCTCCTCCCTTTGGAATTCAGGCACAAGTGATCAGCGTTAACAATAAAACAGAGATCTTAACACTGGCAAAACAGACTCTTTGTAGCAATAAGATACCAAATTCTAACCTGACTCCAGTATAGCATCACATGACAGCAGGCTCTGAAAGAAAATGAAGTATTTTACCCCAAAATATATTTCTTTAACATATTTTCAAATGGCTCTGCAAAGCTGTCTCTTGTGGGGATAAGGATTCTACAGATAACCCTTTTTCTTTTCTAGATCTTTTCCTGATCCAGGAGAGACTAACTAAAGGTCTTACGTAATACCTTTTCAGGTCTGATAAGAGATATTTGCCATCTACTCTCTCTGAAGCCTGCTACTTGGAGGCTTCATCTGCATAACAAGAACCTTGGTCTCCACAACCCCTTATTTTAACACAGACATTCCTTTCCACTGATTCCAGGTCTTTAGATAATAACTTAACTCTTTCAGCCTACTGCCAATTAGAAACTATTTGAATGCACCTATGACCTGGAAGTCTCCCTGCACCGCCCACTGCCAATTCAAGTTGTTCTGCCTTTTCAGACTGAACCAATGGACACCTTACATGTATTGATAGTCTGCCTGTTAACTTCTGCCCCTCTAAAATGTATAAAATCAAGTTGTAACCCAACCACCTTGGGCACATGTTCTCAGGACCTCCTGAGACTGTGCCCCAGGCTTTGGTCACTCATATTTAGCTCATAATAAATCTCCTCAAATATTCTCCAGAATTTGACTCTTTTTCATTAACAGCTAGTATAATTCAGAAATGTTTCAATTCTAGTAAATAATTGGGTATTACGTGAAATACCTGGGTGACAAAAATTATCTGTACAATACCTGTGACATGCAATTTACTCATGTAAGAAACCTGCACATGTACCCCTTGAACCTACAACACAAGTTTTAGTAATAGTAATAGTAAAACTATTACTCTAGTTTTACTAGAAAAAATTCTAGTAAATATGAGAAATGTATAATATTAAATTATATTTAA
>NW_016812402.1:1802592-1810101 GCF_001698545.2 Rhinopithecus bieti | reverse complement strand
GTATTATATAATTTATATTACATAATATAATTATACATAACATATAACATACAACATATATGTTAAATATAATATATAATGTTATATATAATATGTAATTTTACTCCTATAAATGTTTACATTTCTTTTAACTTTCTGACTCTGTAATCACACTTAGTTTAAAACACAAACACACTGTACGGCTGGATAAAATATTTTCTTCCCTTATATTCTTATTTTATCAACTTTTTTTAATTTTAAATTTTTAAAATTTTTTTACTTTTAAAACTTTTTTGTTAAAAACTAAGATGTACATACATTGGCCTATCCCTACAGAGGGTTAGGATCATCAATATCACTGTCTTCCATATTCACATTTTGTTCTACTGGAAGGTTTTCAGGGGCAATAACACACTTCAAACTATCTTCTATAACAATGCCTTCTTCTAGAATAACTCCTACAGGACCTGTTTGAGGCTGTTTTACAGTTAACCTTTTTTCTTTTTAACTGCGTTTTTCCTGAGACTAAAGCTAGTCAAGTTGACTCTGAAGAAAAATCACCACCACAGCTTACAGATTCCTTCACTAAGGAGGTAATGGGATCTCATAGCCTAACACATAGTAAATGATTAACAAAGAAATGCTTCTTTTTTTCCTCACACATTAAATTTTCTTGTTTTTTTTTTGGGGGGGGGGGACAGGCTCTGGCTATGTTGCTCAGGGTGGAGTGCAATGGCATGATGTTGGCTCACTGCAACCTTTGCCTCCCAGGCTCAAACCATCCTCCCACCTCCGCTTCCCAAGTAGCTGGGACTACAGGAGGACACCACTACACCTGGCTAATTTTTGTACTTTTGGTAGAGACACGGCTTCGCCATGTTTTCCAGGCTGGTCTTGAACTCCTGGGCTCAAGCAATCTTACTACCTCAGCCTCCCAAAACATTGGGATTACAGGCATGAGCCACCAAGTCCAGCTAGGACACATTAAATTTTAAAAAACGTTTATTACAAATTCAAAAAGATCTTATAATAAAAAAATCTCACCCTTTCACATCTCCAGGCCTGCTTTCCAGGGGCAACTATTCTTATAATTTGTTTTTAGTATTTCTGGCAATTACTATACCAAATACTATATCTTTAAATGATACGCTCCTCCTAATGTTATTTCTTCATGTATCAATTATAGATACCTGTGTACTTCCTACAGACAAGCACTTAGCTCTAGATAGTTACATATATTTTTTCCTGTACCAGTTACCTTTGCACACTGAAATGATATGCTTAAACTTCTACATCCTGTTGTCTCATTTCTTGATTTGCACTTTTTAAGATTCTGGTATTATAGACTAAGACTCAATCCTTCTTGTTTCTTCTCTTCCTACACTTTTCCTTCCATACCTCTGCTGAGCAAAACCTAGGCCTTAGAGAATATAATTCTAGCTCTTCTTTAGCATGTCATACAGGGCCCTTTATGATCTAGCCTCTGCCCACTTTTCTTATCTCCTGCCATTACCCACTTCAGCTAATGTTCACAGTCATGCTGAAGTAGGTATTTAGTTTTTGGAATCCTTTGTGAACTCTTGTTCTTTTTATCATTGTCTCATAGCTTTCCATGGCCTGGAATGGCCTCCTCCTACAATTCACTGGCAAATCCCAATCACTTTCTTCAGCCTACATGCTACATTAAGAAATCTTCCCTAGTAGATGTCCCTTATTACATCAAAAAGTATTTATTGAGTACTTGTTTTGTGCAAGGTACGGTTTTAGATGTTGGGGCTATAGAGGACCAAGATAGTAATGAGTTTGCATTCTAATGACTTAATAAACAGATTTAATAAATATTACTACCATTATGAAACCTACTATGTGCCAGGATTATATTAAATAACTTACATATGCTATTTTAATCCTCACAACAATTTTATGAGCCCTATAAGTGGTTGGGCTTGTACTCAATCTCAAGTCTGACTTCACAGCATTACTTTTAAGCTATGCTCACTCTGCTCCCATTACTCCTTGTTCATTTCTATTACAGCATTTGTCATGTTTTGAAATACTTTGCATATGGATTTCCCCATATGAAAAATAGGAGATAAAAAAATTATTTTCAGGATGGTGTAGAACCAGTGCCATTCTAGATGTATACGAAAGAAGTTAATACATTATATATAATGGGTGCCTAAAGGCTTAGGGATTGTCTCTTGAAATCCCAGGTTGAGAAGGGCTGCTTTAGAAGAAGGCCTGGTAGAGAAATCTGCCACTTAGTGGGTGACTGATAAATTTTTGTTGAACTTGTTATTTAAACCTTTGTAATTAATACACCCTCAAAAGTATTATTTTGGGATTGAAAAGTGAGTTGCTTCAGTCTTGCTTCTAGAAATGGCTTTGCAGTAGGAGTTAAGCACTTAGTATTTTCTTAAGAGAATTCCAGGGGTGCTGGATCCAAACTTTGGGAGGAGAAAGAATGCATGGACTCTAAAGCCAGATCACCCAGATTCAAATTCCAGTCTCACTGTTTGTTATATAAATTGAAACAAGTTATTATTTAACATGTGCCAGATACTTTTATAAATACTCTACACTATTACCTGATTTAATCTTCAACACTTCTATTTAGTAGATAGCTTTACTCTTTCCTTACTAGCTCCACGCCTCAGTTTCCTCTTCTATTAATAGGAGTTAACAACAAATTGCCTCACAGAGTTACTCTTAGGATTAAATGGCTATAAAGTGCTAAGAATACTACCAGGCATAAAGGAAGTTAGCTATTACTAACAGTAGAGACTGTGGCCAGGGCAGAAAATCACTTTGATGTAACTTAACTTACCAAATTTTTCATTTTAGGTTAATGTTCATTTCAAGGGCACAGATGGAATTCTTTGGAAAGGGTACTAAATCTCAAGCACTTCCCAGTCAAGCTGGCTCTGCATCTCCCTAAGGGAAAAACCCAGCAGCTGGTGCCGAAATGAAAAACGTAGGAAAAAATACCTCTAAAATCTGGTCACTTTTCTGCAACTCCTCTGCCATCTTCCAAGTCCACATTATCATTATCTTTTCCTGGAATCTCTTGCAACAGCATCCTCCTCGGCTGCCTCTAGTTTCTCCAGGAGATTAACCTTTTCAAAAGATAGACGCACATTGGATTGTACCATGCCCATGCTTAAAACCGGTTATCCAGTAAGCATTTCATAATACTCAAGTCAGTAACTTGGCTAAGACTTACAGGGTCTGGCCTCGGCCCATGCCTCCAGATTCACTCCCCTGACTCCTCCCCATGGTCTCTACCCAGCCACATAAGCCTTCATTCATTGTTCAACAAATATTGATTTGCTTGTCTTGTGTTACAGAGTCATTGAGGATACATTAGTGACCAAACAAAACACAGTTCTTCTACTCACAGAACTTACATTTTATGGGGCAGGGGAAAACAACAATTGCTAGTTGTAAAAAGTATAAAAATGAAATTGAACCTGCAAATAAAAAAACAGTGCTCACTTGAGATACAGTAGGCAGCAAAGTCTTCTTTAAGGACGTACTATTTTAGATGTAATCTAAAGGATAAAGGGAAGTGCCATGTGTTGAATGCGGAAGAGAGAATTCAGGTAGAGGGAATAACCCATGCAAAGGTTCATACATGCTGGAAAGTTGTGTTTGAGGTATCCAGAGCAGATCAACTTACTGTACAGTTAGTGGGCAGTGAGGTTGGCCGACACCTGATTGTGCAGGACCTGGGAGGCCGGGGTAAAGATCAGAATTTTATTCCTTTTTCCCTCTCCTCTTTTTATTTTAGAAAATCTCAGTTATTTTACAAAGTTGCAAGACTAGTACGATGTACACCATTATACCCTTCACCTAGATTCACCAATTACTAATATTTTGCCACATTTGCTTTCTCTATTTTATTTTTTTGCCATATCTTTTGAAGGTAAGCTGCAAACCTGTGACACTTTGCTAATTACTTTAGCAAGCGCCAGCGCCTTCCAAAAACAAAGGCATTCTTCCACTTAACCACAAATTCATTCTCACATGCAACCAATTTAAAACTGATTCATCTAATATGTAGGTCATATTTAAATTTCCCCAATTGTCCACAAATATATTTCGCAGTTTTGTTGTTTTTTTAAATCTATGAACCAACCAAGATTCACAGATTTCATTTGGTTTCTTTTGACTCTCGACTAAAGCAACGGTCCACTTCGTTTTTTTCTTTTTTCTGTCACGACACTGACACTTTTTTTTTTTTTTTTTTTTTTTTGAGACGGAGTCTCGCTCTGTCGCCCGGGCTGGAGTGCAGTGGCGGGATCTCAGCTCACTGCAAGCTCCGCCTCCCGGGTTTACGCCATTCTCCTGCCTCAGCCTCCCGAGTAGCTGGGACTACAGGCGCCCGCCACCTCGCCCGGCTAGTTTTTTGTATTTTTTAGTAGAGACGGGGTTTCACAGTGTTAGCCAGGATGGTCTCGATCTCCTGACCTCGTGATCCGCCCGTCTCGGCCTCCCAAAGTGCTGGGATTACAGGCTTGAGCCACCGCGCCCGGCCGACACTGACACTTCTGAAGAAGAGCCTAGGCCTGTTGTCTTGTAGAATGTTCTACATTGTTTTTTTCTGATTGTTTCCTCATGATTAGATTCATGTCAAACATTTCTAGTACAATACAAACAGTATCAGGTGCTATTAGCGATGCTAAGTATCTTCACTTAGTTAAGGTATGTCTAATCTCTTCAGCGTAAAATTCTACTTTCCCTTTATAATAAATGATCTGTAGGGTAATTCTTTGAGATACTAACATCCTCTTCCCCGACAACCTTTCCGTTAATGCTTTGTTTTAGCATCTTGCATTCATTAGTTTTAACATTCATAAGCTTACCTACATCAATTTTGAGACTGGCAGTTGCACAATGGGGATGCAGCGAGGGAAGTGACCCTCCGGATCCCGGGATGCCGAGTCTTTTCAAACCCCGTAGGGACAGTACTGGGAAGTGGCTGGCCCGCCATTCCTCGGCCAGTCCTTGGGGAGTCGCAGGACTAAGTGCAGTGGCAGCGGCCTCACGTCGGGCCTTCGCCACATCTTTATTGCCTCGAGGACAGAATCGGAGATCGGTGTCACAGTCAACAGCGTGGGACTCACAACAGCCGTGAGGAAGCGCACTATTAGTACCCGACTAGCCGGGCTGGTAGGCAAACGAGACCGTCGGCACCCGGGCTGTCCACGCCTGCTTCCGCTCATTGGCTGCCCGCGTTTCAAGACCCGCCCTCACATTGGAGAGCTTCTTCCGGGAGCCACTAGAAAGTCCGCAGCGCGAGCCGGCAGCGCTCCCTGGCGGAGGTCCGGACGCCCCACCCACTCCCAGCGTTCAGTGCGGTGCCCTGGCCGCCATTGTTTGAATTTGAAAACGCTAACCTCGCAGTGCTTCTCGCGGGTCCGGCTAACTAGCGACGTTTGCAGGTGAGGAGGTGGCCCAGGGGAAAGTGTAGGGAAGGAGGTGGGTGATTGCATATATATGGGGCCTAAGGTGGGGAAACGGCTTTGGCAATGTGGACATGTTCCGACAGTGCTCGTACCCCCGTGGAGATTACTGTCAGGAACTGGGTTGCGGAGCGATGGGAACACCGGGTACGCAGCGAGCATTGAGTCATACTATTTCGGTTAGAGTTTAAATCTCGCCGCCACTGCTTATTAGTTGAGTGACGCAAGACAATTCATTTAATCTCTCTGTATCTTAGTTTTCTTATCGGTTAAAGGGCGGCAATAAAGTATCAATATCTTTCGGCTTTTGTGAAGATTAAATGGTAATGTGTAAAGTTGTTAGTGCTGGCACACAGTAGTTACTAAACGTTTGCAGTCATTAATATTATTATTGTTGTTGCTTCTGTTGTTGAGAAACAGGCCTCTTTTGCCACAGCTAGTTTTCTGAAGCTCTGAGGTGAGCAGTTTGCTCGGCAGGTAGGTAACAAGGCCTTTTTGCGGGGGGGAGCCCTGTGGTGGCCTCTGTGCACTTATTTCCAGACTACTCCTACTGGTGCTTGGGGCTTGCCCTTCTAGGGTTTTGCAGTGCTAGGCTGAAGAGTTCGTGGCACAGTGACTGCTGTTATTCCCCGGTTCAGAAGGCTTTCTCCATCTCGATTCGCTCCCTGGTTCAGTGATGCCTGTCTGGCACAATTCTCTAATATTTTTTGCTAAAGTACTAGTTTACACAAGTTCATGCCTTATGGGTTAGGTAGTGTAACAGTGTATGTGTTTTATTACATGTCCAAGACTCCAGATTTTAAATTGTAAAATAACGTAAAATACTCATCAGTTAGTTGTGAAGACTTTTTTTTGAGGCTGTGTGTTGTAGACCACATTCAGAAACCTCATTCAGTAACAGATTCTACTATTTTTCACTAAAGTCTCCAATTGCGGATTCTTATTGGAGAGACGATAAAGATGCAGTTTTCCAGTCAGAGCAGCCTTTTGAAATGAAAAATGAGGTCTTGAAGCCTCATGAAATATAGTATTACAGATTAGGACCGATTTTTGAAGGGGGGTAAGGGGGGAAGAGTTTTTTCTTTATAACCATTATTTTAAGTCATTAGAGAGTCTTCATCCCTACATAAGTCACTGAATTTGTTATAGGGGCTACAGAGTGGTATAAGATAAGGTTCTTGCCATCAAGAAGTTTCCAGTTTAGTAGGGTAGGCCATATATAAGTAGTAGTCATATAAAATTGCAAGAAGTTACATCTCAACACTTTTAGAAATGCTAGGAAGTAGTTTGTTCATTGAAAAATGAGCATATGAACAAATACTTTATTATAACTGCTTTTCGTACACAGGAATATTCTTTTTTAATTCAGCAGTTTAAAAGATTTATCAACACTTTTCTTTAAACCAAAAGTTATTATTTGAAGCCACAGATGTTTTTTAGTTTTCTGGGCATTTCCATGAGCTCTGTGTTTTGAAATGTCAAGCCGGTACTTTAACATTTTGCAAATGCTCCCCGCTCTGCACCCCCTTCCCCATGATCTAGATCGGTGCTTTCCTTAGTCCTTTTGTAATTTAGGGGGAAAAAATCCAGCCATCTTCTTGTGATAAGTTTAGGAATTTCAGCCTGATCAAGGAAAAAGATTGTCAACAAGGTGACAGGAATAAACAAGGACTTTGACAGAATTGTAGGCAAAGGAAATCCCTCTCAGTATGGGACGTTTTCTAGACCAGGGTGAGGGACCACCATCCAGAGGGCAAAGAGGGCAAGGGGGATGGGGAGTGGGGAGGAAAGAATCATAGAGGGGCTTACATGTTTAAGTGATGTTGCACAGTGGGGAGTCTCTGGATCATAGAACTCTCAAGGGCAGGAGCCGCTTGGGGGTCTTGATAATCCCAGGTTTTATGTGTCTGGCAAATGTTGGGTGCAGTTTCATGGGGCGTTCAAACTTGGCAGGCTCTAAATGGCTAAAAATATGCTTATTTTGGGCCATATTGAAAGTAAATGGATGCTTCAGAATTTGAGTTTGGCACCCCAGCAGGCTTTTTTTTTTTTTTTTTTTTTTTTT
>NW_016812402.1:1794599-1802259 GCF_001698545.2 Rhinopithecus bieti | reverse complement strand
GTTGAGACAGAGACTTGCCCCGTTGTCAGGCTGGAGTGCAGTGGCACGATCTCGGCTCACTGCAACCTCTACCTCCTGGGTTCAAGTGATTCTCCTGCCTCACCCTCCTTAGTAGCTGGGACTTCAGGCGCACGCCACCACACCCGGCTAATGTTTTTGTATTTTTAGTAGAGATGGGATTTCACCATGTTGGCCAGGATGGTCTCGATCTCCTGACCTTGTGATCCACCCGCCTTGGCCTCCCAAAGTGGTGGGATTATAGGCATGAGCCTCTGCTCCTGGCCATAGGCTTTTTAATTTTTATTTTAAACATTTATGGTCTTTGATCCAGTGGGCGTTTGAGCTAAGATCCCTACCAGCTGTGAAGAAGTATATAATTTAGGGCCATCATGCAAGGGCCATGTTTGGTTCATTTTATATAATACCTGTGGGTTTTGCTCGTTACTACTTTCTTGAGCTAGGGACCTTAGTTTGGGAGTCACTGATCTGGATATTTTATAATCTTGTCAAAAAACAGCTCAGAGTCCTCCCCCTCTCTCTGGTATTGTACATCTAGTAGATTCTCAGTAAATATTAGAATGTTAGTATTTTTTAGTTAAGATTATCCTTAAGTTTACCTTTTAGTTTAGTGATTTTATGTTTAATTCAATTGTAATAGTTTACTGATGCATTATTCCTATTTAACTTAAAACCTGTGATGTGTCAGGTACTGTTTTGAATGTGTTTACATATATTATTTTACTTTTTACTTGAATTTGAAATTGAAAGTAATTTTTCAGATAGCTGAGGTTTTTTTTTTTTTTCCTCCCCTTGACGGAGTCTCTCTCTGTCGCCCAGGCTTGAGTGCAGTGGCGCGATCTCAACTCACTGCAACCTCCACGTCCGGGGTTCAAGCAATTCTCTGCCTCAGCCTCTCGAGTAGCTGGGATTACAGGCACCTGGCACCACGGTCGGCTAATTATTTTGTATTTTTAGTAGAGGTGGGATTTCACCGTCTTGGCTAGGCTGGTCTTGAACTCCTGGCCTCGTGATCCACCCCCACCCCCCTTGGCCTCCCAAAGTGCTGGGATTACAGGTGTGAGCCACCACGCCAAGCCCAGATAACTGAGTTTTAACTTCTAAATGCTAAAATAAAGTCTGTTAAGTAACATTCTACAGGAGTCACTAAGTAGATAACACAAGGTTATAATTTACTCTGTGCAATCTCCTTACTATTTGAGTTTTGAAAGGATTTCAGGGAGAGAGTAAATGTTTTATACCATCTTTACAGATTACCTGTACTCATGAAACATCTTTGAATGGATATTATATGAAAATGGTAGGCTGTGTTCAGTATTATTAGATTCAGAGTCTGTAAATATAATTTGATCTTTTATCTTTCCTGTAGGCTATTGTGTTATAAATGAAGAAATGTAATGCTTTTCTTTTCTAAAATCTAGTTATTTGGAGGGAAGTAGTGGGCTAGACTTTTGAAAGTGTGGGTGGTTTATATGCTGACTTATTAATGTTGTTAAAAATGTTACTGTTATTCTTGCAGAATGGAATCTAATTTTAATCAAGAGGGAGTACCTCGACCATCTTATGTTTTTAGTGCTGACCCAATTGCAAGGCCTTCAGAAATAAATTTTGATGGCATTAAGCTTGATCTGTCTCATGAATTTTCCTTAGTTGCTCCAAACACTGAGGTAAGTACAAGAAAAACATTGTGTTGATTATTATGCCTCCTTCTAATACAAAGGTTGGCAAACAATGGCCTATTTTTGTATTACCTGTTTTGTACTTAGATACAAGCTAAGAATGGTTTTATATTTTAAATAGTGGAAGAAAATCAAAATAGGAATAATGTCACATAACAAATTATATGAATTTCAAACATCTCACTGTCCATAAATAAATTTTTATTGCATCACAATTGTACTTTTTGGTTTATTTACTACATTTGTTGTGACACTAACATGGCAGAGTTGAGTAGTTGTGACAGAGACTATAGGGTCTCTAGAACCTAAAATATTAACTAGCTAGCTTTTTACAGAGAAAATTTATTGACTCCTGGATTGGCATGACGTTTTTGAGATTTGTCATGCATCATCTATCAGTAGTTTTTTCCTTTTTATTGCTAAGTAGTTGTCTGTTGTTCAGATATGCCACATTTCCATTTATCATTTGATGGACAGTTAGGTAGTTTACAGTTTGAGGCCATTATAAGTAATGCCGCTCCGAACATTCTTGTGCAAGCCTTTTTGTGGATTTGTGTTTTCATTTTTCTTTGGTAAATACCTAGGAATACAAACTGTGTAAGTTTAACTTTATAAGTAACTACAAAACTGTTTTTCAAAGTAGCTGTTCCAGCACCAGCAATGTGTGTAGGTTCCAGTGCTTCTACCTCTTTGCCAACACTTGATAATGTAAATCTTTATTTCTAGTGGATGTGTAATGGTATCCTGTTTTGGTTTTAGTTTGCTCTGATGAGCACTCTTTCAAGTATTCTTGGCCATTTTTCTACTTTCTTTGTAAAGTGTCTCTTCAGGTCTTTTTCCCATTTAAATTAGGTTGTTTCATTAGTGTTGTGTGAGAAATCTTTGTGTATACAAATCCTTTGTCAGGGTAATAGTGTCTTGATCCGATGTTTTAAAATTTAAAGACATTCAATTTAACATTTATTTTTCTTTTTTGGTGAATTTGTGTGTGTGTGTGTGTTCTCTTTAAGAAACTTTTGCCTTCCCTAAAGTTTTTGTCTTACTTTTTCTAGAAATTTTATGGTTTTCATTTGAGTAGTTATATCTATGGTCCATTTTGAACCGTTTTTGTGTGCAGTTGATACAGGGACCTAGGTTAACTTTTTTCTTTTTCTTTTTAGCTTCCATACATTTTTTTAACTACATAAATAGTTATTTCAGCATTATCTGTTGAAAAGACTTTCCTTTCCCTATTGTTTTGGTGCCTTTACAAATGACTGTATATGTGTATCTATTTCTGGATTTTATTCTCTTCCTTTGACCTATTTGTCCTTATTCCAACACAACACCATCTGTTTCTGTAGGTTTATAATGATTCTTGAAATTAGGTAATGTGAATTCTCCAATTTTGCTTTTCTAGGAAAATTTTGGCTTTTCTAGGTCCTTTGCATATTCATAAATTTTAGAATCAGCTTACCAGTTTCTACAAGACAGCATCTTGAGATTTTTGACTGAGATTGCATTAAATCTGTGAATCAATTTGGAGAGAATTAACATCTTGACAATATTGAGTTTTAATCCATGAACATGGTATTCTTCATTTTATTTAGGTCTTTAATGCCTCAGTGGTATTTTTTACTTGTCAGTGTAGAGGCGTTTCGTGTCTTTTGTCAAATATATTTATAAACATTTTATGTTATTTGATGCTATTGTAAATAATATTTTTAGTTGCTTTAGGCATAATGAAAAACTGCATATATTTCAAATATGCAGTTTGATAAGTTTTGACATATGCATACACTTGTGTAACTGTCACCAAAGTCAAGCTAATGAGTATATCCATTACCCTCAAAAGTTTCCTTGAGGCTCCCTGTAAGTCCTCCCTCCCATCACACCTCCAAGTAACCTCTGATTAGCATTCTGTTAGTTTAAGTTAATTTTTTGTAGACTTGTTGGATTTTGTATGCATATGTTCATGTTGTTTCTAAATAAAGAAAATTTTATTTCTTCCTTTCCAATTTGGATTTTTGTCTTTTCATTTCCTTTTTTTTCCTTCCATTTTTCTTTTCCTTTTCTTTCCCCTTCTTTCCCCTCCCCTTCTTTCTTTCTCTTCTTCCCTTCCCTTTTACCTTTTTCCTTTCCTTTTCTCTTCCCTTTCTTTTTCTTTCCCTTACCCCTCCTTTTTTCTTCCCCATTTCCTTTCCCCATTTCCTTTCCCCCCTCACACCCAGTTACACCAGCTAGAACCTTTAATACAGTGTTACTGGAAGTGGGGAAGCAGAAATCCTCTTCTTATTACTCATTCTGCTACTCATCTTAGATTGAGTCTTTCCTGTTAAGTGTGTTGTTAGCTATAGATTTTTTGTAAGTGCCCTTTATCAGGATGAGAGAGTTTGCATTCATTACACTCTGCTGAGATTTTTTATTACAAATGGACGTTGGATTTTGTCAAATGCTTTTTTTCCATCTGTAGAGATAAAAGTTTCTCTTCATTTATTCTTTTAATATGGTTAATTGCCTGGATTGATTTTTGAATGTTAAACTGACTTTATATTCCTAGGATAAACCATTCTTGGTTAGATATTATTATCCTGTTTTATATATTGGCTAGTATTTTGCGTGGGAACTTTTGCATATATCTTAATATGCTATTTTGTTTTCTAATTTTTTTCTGAGGCTATCTTTGTCAGTTGTGTCATTCAGGTTATGCCAAACTCAAAATGAGTTAAGGTATTTTCTCTTCCTGTATTTTCTTAAAGAGTTTATGTACAATTTGTGTGGTTTTTTTTTTGAGTCGGAGATTTGCTCTTGTTGCCCAGGCTGGAGTGCAGTGGAGCCATCTCGGCTCACCGCAATCTTGGCCTCCTGGGTTCAAGCGATTCTCCTGCCTCAGCCTCCTGAGCAGCTGGGATTACTGGCATGCGCCACCATGCCTGGCTAATCCATGCCTGGCTAATTTTGTATTTTTAGTTGAAATGGGGTTTCTCTATGTTGGTCAGGTTGGTCTTGAACTCCCGACCTCAGGTGATCCACCTGCCTCGGCCTACCAAAGCGTTGGGATTACAGGCGTGAGTCACTACTCCTGTGCTGATTATTTTCTTAAATGTTTGATAGAATTTACCGTTAAAATACTAGGTCCTGGATTTTTTTGTGTGTCATTATTTAGTTTGAAAATGGATTCAGTTTGCTTAATAGAAATTGGGTTATTCAGATTTTCTACTTATGTCTGTTTTGGTTAAGTTGCATTTGTCAAGTAGTTGTTTCCTTTTTATTTTATTTTTTTAAAGTTAAAACATTTCTTTAAAACTATATTTTCTATGCACATTTCTTGCTCAGAAAAAGTAACAAGGAGAATGGTACATAGTAAAAAAATTCTGAATGCCTCGTGGAATTGAGCATTTGAATAATAGAATATTCTAGTTACTTTTGATTTATTCTAGAGTTATATTTTCCAATGACTTAGGGCCTCATTAATTATATTAGGCTTTTGTGGAATAAAGGCTTTTTGTAAACTTCATGTATAAATACAGGAGATGGAGGAAGTTGGATTTTTTTTGGTGTATTTTGTTTTATTTAAATAGATTTGTTGAGTTTTCTAACATGATTAAAAGCCAGATAGTGACTGTTTAGAAATTCTTTATGATCTGAGATTATTATGTAAAATTAGCTATGTTAAGGAAAGATGGTCTCTGAAAAGCCATATCTTTCAAAAACACAATATTGTTCTCCTTTATTTCTTAAGGCAAACAGTTTCGAATCCAAAGATTATCTCCAGGTTTGTCTTCGAATAAGACCATTTACACAGTCAGAAAAAGAACATGAGTCTGAGGTTTGTGTTGAATTTAATAGAATTTTAATATTTTATTTTCTTTTAAATTGGCAAAATACTAGTTTTATTTATTGGGGTATGTATTCTAGGGCTGTGTGCATATTCTGGATTCACAGACTGTTGTGCTGAAAGAGCCTCAATGCATCCTTGGTCGGTTAAGTGAGAAAAGCTCGGGGCAGATGGCCCAGAAATTCAGTTTTTCCAAGGTAAAACTGAAGTGTTTTTGTTTTTTGTTTTAAAGATAAAGAGACTTGGCTTAGGCTAAATTGCTATATAATTATATATATAGTGAACTATACATTTTGTGCTTATGCAACTTAGATTTTAGGTTCTAGTATTTTTTCCTTAAGAATAAGACTCAAATCTCAGGTCTGGAAATATATAATTGGATGTAGAGAGATCACTGTAGTGTTAAAATTATTATTAATATATTTTTAAGAAATACTCTTTTCAAAACTTAGGTGAATTCTTAATTCCTTGGTACAGATTTCTATCTTGAAAACTTTCTGGTGGTAAAACTATCAAGTGTATTTGTGGGAGTGGGGATATGGCACCTGTTTTAAGAATGAATCTTTAAAATTTTAAACAGTGTGTTGGGATGGAACACACTATTAATATTAACTTGAATTTTCTAAAAGAGTTTTTTAAAATGCTTGCTTAGGTTTTTGGCCCAGCAACTACACAGAAGGAATTCTTTCAGGGTTGCATTATGCAACCAGTAAAAGACCTCTTGAAAGGACAAAGTCGTCTGATTTTTACTTACGGGCTAACCAATTCAGGAAAAACATATACATTTCAAGGTAAATATTGTTTTATTTTGGTTGGAAAGGATAAGGAAGCAATAATAATCACTCAGTATTTTTATAATATATACATGTAGTTATGTCGCTATTACCTAGTATGTGTTTGCTCTATTTTTAATAGTACTAGCATATTGATTATGTATTGCTGTTGGTTTTTTTTCTGGAGACAGTCTCACTATGTTGCCCACCAGGCTGGCGTGCAGTGGTGTAATCTCGGCTCACTGCAACCTCTGATTCCTGGGTTCAAACGACTCTCCTGCCTCAGCTACTGAGCTTCCCGAGTGGCTGGGACTACAGGCATGTGCCACCAGTTTTTTATATTTTGCCAAGCTAATTTTTATATTTTGTAGAAATGGGGTTCACCATTTTGGGCAGGCTAGTCTCGAACTCCTGACCTCAGGTGATCTGCCCACCTTGGTCTCCCAAGGTGCTTGGATTGCAGGCAAGAGCCACCACGCCTGGCCTTGCTATTGGCTTTTAATTCAAATTTATTTAATTCATTTGTGAAAATACCCATTGATAGAGATTTAGATGATGATTAAAATCCATAAAAAGTATTGATGTGATACAGAGAATTAACCATAAATGACCAGGAAGAAATTTTATATTTCATTTTACTTTTATAGTTTGTGGTTGTGGGTGATTACAAATCTTAATATGGTTGCATTATCTGAATGTAAAATTTCAGGTTTACATCAGAATAATAGTCAATAAAATGTTGGTAATTACCTACAGTGAATAACAAAGTGATGGAAAACTGAGTAATCCTCACCTTCTATCATTTTCATTTTAATTGTTGACTCTTGCCTATTGGTATTATAAAAGGAGCTTTAATAAACAAGGAAAGTTTCCTCTTTCCTAGTAGACTGAGAAAGTGTAACACAAAAATTCCTTTTGCAGGCACAGAAGAAAATATGGGCATTCTGCCTCGAACTTTGAATGTATTATTTGATAGTCTTCAAGAAAGACTGTATACAAAGATGAACCTTAAACCACATAGATCTAGAGAATACTTACGGTTATCATCAGAACAAGAGAAAGAAGAAATTGCTGGCAAAAGTGTATTGCTTCGGCAAATTAAAGAGGTATGAAAATATTTTAGTATGTAAAATATGTATAATTCCTGACTTCTTATAAACCCTTTAGATTGTTTCACCATATATTGGAATCTGTTTTGTGGTGTTAGTGTTTTTTATTATTTATTTTTTCGAGAAAAATAAAGCTTAAAGTTTGAAGACATCTTTTCTGTTTGTACCAACAGCAAGAATGTTTCAACAATACAAATGTAAATGGTCTGAAATCTTTTTTGATTGTTGTAGAGCCAGCATTGTGCTTTTTATGTAATGATTTTC
>NW_016812402.1:1763078-1791956 GCF_001698545.2 Rhinopithecus bieti | reverse complement strand
TTTTTTTTTTTTTTTTTAAACAAAAAAGAGATCTTACTATGCTTACCATTCTGTGACTTGGTATTTCATTTAGCATATCTTAAAACTCTTCCAACCTTAAATCATGTGCCTTTTATCTGTTAAGTCTTTAACTTCTTTTTTTAAATTTTAAATCAACCTTTAAAACCAAGTCTCCATTGATGGCCATTTGTATTGTTTCTATGTTTTACTATTTTGAACAGTGTTTCAGTGAAGAAACATTCCATTGCAAATATATTTGGTGCTAATTTTCCCAAACTCAGGCCAAGATTGGATATTTAATAATGTCTGGTTTGATAGGTAAAAAATGGCTCACTTCAGCTTACTTTTTATTTCTTTAATTGTAAATTAGGTGATTAGTACATCTTAGAATTTTTTCCTGTGATTTGTCACATACGTTCTTTGTCCATTTCTCTAGTATTGTATGACTTTTCTTGTTTACTGATTTATTAAAATGTATTTTAAAAATGAATACATTATTAATGTATTACTGTATGGGTTGCAAATTTTCTGGCTTATTGCTTGTTTCTCCCCTGCCCCCATTGTGTTTTTCTTTTTTTTCTTCCTTTTTTTAGTTTTTAGAGACAGGATCTTGCTTTGTCCTCCAGGCTGGAGTATAGTGGTATATGATCATAGCTCACTGCTGTCTTGAACTCCTGGGCACAAGTGGTTCTCCTGCCTCAACCTCCTCTGAGTAGCTGGAACTACAGGGGCATGCCACCACTCCTGGCTGTTTTGATTTTTTTGTAGAAATGGGGTCTTGGTATGTCGCCTAGGCTGGACTTGAACTCTTGGCCTCAGGAGATCCTCCTCCCTTGGCCTTCCAAAGTGTTGAGATTACATGTTTGAGCTACCAAGCCTGGCCCATTGTGTTTTTCAGTATTCATCTACTCAGCAAATTTTATTCAGTCACCTGTTTTTTTTCCAGGCAGTATTTTCAGTTTTGAGGACAAATGGTACTGCCCTCATGGAGACTGACAATAAATAAATATGTAAAATACTGTGAGGAGGTATTATTTTATAGAAGGTGGTACCATATCAACTTTAAAAAATGAAGTTATACTTGTCTGTTTATTCCTCTTGTGCCTTCTGGATTTTGTAGTGTATTTTCAGACATTATTCTATTCAAGGCTGTTAAAACTACTAATTGTTTTGTAAATATTTTAACCTATTAATGCGAATTTTCTTTTTTAAAACATTTAGAAACCAGGGTTTTAAGGCAGTAAAAAGTGTGTTACCAGTAGAGTTCAAAGTTGAGTCTATGCCTATGGTCTCTGAAAGTAAAATTGTATTTTAACAAAATTTATGGAGATTGGTGGATAACTCCATAGCCAATTCATAGAGGAAATTAAAATCATTAATAATGAAAAAAATTTTTTCGCTGAGCATGGTGGCTTACGCCTGTAATCTGAGAACTTTGGGAGGCTGAGGCGGGCAGATCAGTTGAGACCAAGAGTTCGAGACCAGCCTGGCCAACATGGTGAAACCCTGTCTCTATTAAAAATACAAAACATGAGCTGGGCGTGGTGACTCACACCTGTAGCCTCAGCTGCTTGGGAGGCTGAGGCACAAGAATCTCTTGAACCCCAGAGGTGGAGGTTGCAATGAGCCGAGATTGTGCCACTACATTCCAGCCTGGGTGACAGAGCAAGACTCTGTCTCAAAAAAAGAAAAAAAGAAAAAATTCTAACAAGTTATTCAGTTAAAACTTGATACTATTTTGCCTATGAAATGATTAAAACGTTAAAAAAAATGAGATCATGTACTTTCATACATTGTAAATGGTTCTAGAAAGCAAATTGACAATACAATGTTAAGAGTGAGAACATTAAAATATTTTATATCTTTTCATCCACCAATTCAGTTTTAGGTGTATACTCCAAGGAAACGGGTTTATTTCTATTTCTAAGGAAATAATTAGAATGCAGAAGAAAATACAGAAAGATATTTGGCAAAACTTGGTGAATAATTTAAATGTCTAATAATAAGGGAATAATTAAGTCATTTCACATGTGTTATATAGCCATCAACTGTTGTAAACAATTTTTAATTATAGGGAGAAAAAGCTTGCAACATAAGTGTGGGGAAAACAATAGAAGGGGAATATATTAAAATATTAATAGTAACCAACCAGAGTGGCAGGGATTATGCATGATAATATTTTTCATAGTTCTCTGTATTTTCCCATGAAACTATATTATTTAACTGGGAAAAATTAAAGAATTCATTGAATTGGGTGGATGAAAGGTTGTGATTTGGTAGTGACTTATTTGGATAGGTAATTAATATCTTGATTATTTAACCTTAATGAAAATTTAAAAAAAAATTTTAAAACAATCTTTCTTTTTTAGGTTACTATGCATAATGACAGTGATGATACTCTTTATGGTAAGGTTTCATTGCTCACCTATCTTTGATATGTTGATTATATGAAGTACATTTGAAAAGCTTTTAATTTTAAATCACTTCTAATGTTTTATTTTATTAGTAAAAGTTTTAGGCCAGGCATGGTGGCTCACGCCTGTAATCCCAGCACTTTGAGAGGCAGAGGCGGGTGGATCATGAGGTCAGGAGATTGAGACCATCCTGGCCAACATGGTGAAACCCCGTCTCTAGTAAAAATAAAAAAATTGGCTGGGTGTGGTGGCGTGGGCCTGTAGTCCTAGCTACCCGGGAGGCTGAAGCAGGAGAATACTTGAACTCAGAAAGTGGAGGTTGCAGTGAGCTGAGATTGCACCACTGCACTCCAACCTGAGGACAGAGTGAGACTCCGTCTCAAAAAAAAAAAAAAAGAATGATTTTTTTTATACATGTGTTTATTTTTGTCTATAGACCTCTTCTTTGGTTACTAAGGATTATAATTTCTGTAATGACATAGTCGGTAATACCTGGAAAATGATACGTATTTATATGAAATGTCAGTCATTGTAATGTTTTGTTTGTATTAAATGTTACAGATACCCCTTTTACTGGTTACAATTTTGATATTGAATTGGAAAGACACTTTTGTTTTTCTTTGTCCTTTACATTTAATTTCTGTTGGTTCATTAACATATTTTGAAAAAGAAAGGAATGATAGGAAGTAGTCTAACTTTGGTTAAACCAGCTATTATTTACATCTTCCTTTGTTCCGAAAAGTGTTTAACATAGACGGTCAAAAGATTAAGCATACTTGGTTTTTCAAGTCTGGGAATCGATCTGTACTTTCGTCACATTTTTAGTCAGTTGCTTACTTTTGTGATTATTGTTTTTTCTTTTTCTTTTTTTTTTTGTAGGAAGTTTAACTAACTCTTTGAATATCTCAGAGTTTGAAGAATCCATGAAAGATTGTGAACAAGCCAGCTTGAATATGGCTAATAATATAAAATTTTCTGTGTGGGTTTCTTTCTTTGAAATTTACAATGAATATATTTATGACTTGTTTGTTCCTGTATCATCTAAATTCCAAAAGAGAAAGATGCTGCGCCTTTCCCAAGATGTAAAGGGCTATTCTTTTATAAAAGGTATACTAATGAATATTTTTATTTTATTGTTCCGAAGTTCTCTCCTTGGGCTTTGTGCTAGCTGTTAAGACTAAAGCAAATAGAAAATTGAAAATTGTAATGCTAATTATTAACATTAAGAGAAGAAGATCATTTTGTGTTTTGGAAGTATGTTTTGGTATATTTATTAAACTTGAATATAAAGGGGTCTATTTTGGTATTGTATTTGCTTGAGTATCATTAATTGGATTTGTGGTGATGGGAAAAGCTGTGTATGGTTATATTCACATTATTCTCCTACTTTGTAACAGTGTCCAAATTTTGCAGCTATGAAATGTTACTGTCCTTCCAGAGTGTTTTTTCTAACCTTTAAAAACAATTCACGGTAGGAAATACATATTAATAACATCATGACTCAGTACCTACATGCATGTATATATATACATGTGTAATATTTACAACTGAAAAATTTCATTAATTATACTTCTACTATAAGGAATGCACTGTGATATTTTCTATATTCTTTGTCATTTCTATAAAATGCTGGCCAGATGCAGTGGCTCACACTTGTGATCCTAGCACTTTGGGAGGCTGAGGCGGGTGGATCACTTGAGCTCAGGAATTCGAGACCAGCTTGGGCAACATGGCAAAATGCCATCTCTACAAAAAATACAAAAATTAGCCTGGCATGGTGGTATGCATCTTTAGTCCCATCTACTCAGGAGGCTGAGGCAGGAGGATCACTTGAGCCTAGGAGGTCAAAGCTGTAGAGAGCCATGGTCACACTTTTGCACTCCAGGCTGGGCAACAGAGTAAGACCCTGTCTCCAAAAATAAAAAATAAAAATAAAAAACAATTAAAATACTGGTCATTCAATAAATCTGATTTTATCATTCAGTAATAAATTACAATCTTCAGTGTTTAATAACTAGGTAATTTTACAGGTTTAGTCTGTACTGTATTTTGCCTCTCTTTTTGTCCCTGAGTGTCTAATTCTAAGGAATTGTTACTGTATTTAATTTTCCGTTTGGCAGACTCTGTTGACAAACATTTACTTTGTGTGTTTGTGTAATTTAAATTACATTGAACATTGTTATAATTTTCCCCTCTGGTGTAACCTGAAATAACTGAGTTGACTCCAGCTAGGATGTGTTGTCAGAAGGAAGATTTCATTATATGTCACTAGGAAAAGACTTCCAAAGAGATTGCATTGTAGAGCACATTCTTTGTCTCAATTAATTAATATATATCTTCTTTATTTTTTAAAGATCTACAATGGATTCAAGTATCTGATTCCAAAGAAGCCTATAGACTTTTAAAACTAGGAATAAAGCACCAGAGTGTTGCCTTCACAAAATTGAATAATGCTTCCAGTAGGAGGTAAAGAATAAACTCTGTAAGAGTAAACTCGAATCACCGATGGTATGGTATTCTATGCTAATTTAAACACAGCTAATTTTACATTAAAGTGGGCAGTAGGTTCTCTTCTGTTAAATAAATTTATAAGGCATAAAAAACATTTGGTAAACAGAATAACACTAAACACATTTATCAATACTGTTTCCTGTCCTGACAGGTTTATTAATTTATAGGAAGTCTCTGAGATATTGTTACTTTTTTTTTACGTCAGTATCTAAGCTCAGTATTTTTGGAGTTAGTAATAATGGTGGCCTTTTCTCTGGGTCTTTCTCACTTGTCCCCTGGATACTATATAAACATACTCAGTGAGGGTGTAATCTCAAGGGGTTAAGGAAATATGTTTTGATGGGTTTGGGGGATGAGAGGCAAAGGAAATAAGTTTAAGCAGTGAGATAATTAAAGCAGCCTTTTTCTTAAGAGGGAAGGAGCCCTGTTCCCATAGTCAGTTGGGCATGGGACAATACAAGATCTGGATCTATAGGTCAAATGTATGCTTTGCTTTCGTGTGTATTCAGAGTATTAGCTAGCTGTATATAATACCATGTTAACTAATACTATCTTTTCAAATAAATTGTGACTTTATTATAAATGATACTGTTAATAGAAGTTGAACTGTCAGGAGGTAATTTGAGGGATTTAGAGCTAGGCAAAAGGTGATTTTAGGCATTTGGGTATGTAAGTGACAGTAGAACACTGGGTTGAAATATCTAACAGCTAATTGGAAAATGCAATGGTGGACTGTAGTTAATATTAGGGTATAAATAAGGTTGGTTTGAATACTTGTCTCTCCTATTTAGAATGCAGAAATTAAAATGATAACATTTGATCTTTGTATTTCAGTCACAGCATATTCACTATTAAAATATTACAGATTGAAGATTCTGAAATGTCTCGTGTAATTCGAGTCAGTGAGTAAGTTGAATATTCTTTAAATTGTAATTATGTGTAATTGTTTTGAAGAACTTTTAAAGTAATTTTTCTTTTCTTAATTCAGATTATCTTTATGTGATCTTGCTGGTTCAGAACGAACTATGAAGACACAGAATGAAGGTGAAAGGTTAAGAGAGACTGGGAATATCAACACTTCTTTATTGACTCTGGGAAAGTGTATTAACGTCTTGAAGAATAGTGAAAAGTCAAAGTAAGTGTTTCTGAAAGTGTTGTTAGCTTATTAGCTTATTAAATATTATAGTATTTAAACTTTCAACTTTTTTGTTTTTAGAAAGTTCTTTTTTGATTTCTAACCTGCTTCTTATGTAATGACTGTGTATAGATTGTGATTCAAGTGCTTAAGAGATCTTGGATTAAAGACAATCATAGAAGTGTCAGTTGATGCCAGTAACTCATCAAGTAAAGGCAGTATTTTCTATGGCAAATCTGTACCAATAGACACTGTAAATGAGAAGCTTCTAATGCTGGTTTAGGATCTAAAACTACCTTTTTCTTATTAATGCATTGTGTGTGGTTCTAGATGCAATAGATTTTTGTATTAATTAGCATTTTAGGCTGAGTAAATATAAATCAGCCTTCACCATTTCTACTTAGGGTGTTTCATGACATCTCTTATATACTTGCTCTATACTAGAGAACATAACCCAGTTGAATGTGGTTTTCTTTATATTTTACATAGTGAGTTATTGTTAGTAAGTAGCAGCAGTTGAAACAAACAGCCAGGCATGGTGGCTTATGCCTGTAATCCCGGCACTTTTGGAGGCCAAGGCAGGAGGATTGCTTGAGCCCAGCAGTTCAAGACCAGCCTCATCTCTACTAAAAATAAAAATAAAAAAATTAACCAGATGTGGCAGCAGGCGCCCATAATTCCTGCTAACCTGGAGGCAGAGGCGAGAGGATCTCTTGAGCCTACCAGATTGAAGCTGCAGTAAGTTGTGAGTGCCACTGTACTCCAGTCTGGACAACCGAGCTGGACCCTGTCTCAAAACAAAAACAAACAAGAAAAGATAAAATGAAAACTGAGGCCGGGCGCGGTGGCTCAAGCCTGTAATCCCAGCACTTTGGGAGGCCGAGACGGGCGGATCACGAGGTCAGGAGATCAAGACCATCCTGGCTAACATGGTGAAACCCCGTCTCTACTAAAATACAAAAAACTAGCCGGGCGACCTGGCGGGCACCTGTAGTCCCAGCTACTCGGGAGGCTGAGGCAGGAGAATGGCGTGAACCTGGGAGGCGGAGCTTGCAGTGAGCTGAGATCCGGCAACTGCACTCCAGCCTGGGCGACAGAGCGAGACTCCGTCTCAAAAAAAAAAAAAAAAAGAAAACTGAGAAGGAATATTACATCTGGAAATAATCGCTACCCTAAAGTTTAATTTCATGATAGATGGCTTAATTATTTCTTTGTAAAATTTGTCAGCACCCCGACTTCATGAGATGTGTTTTAACTTACAGTGTTTTCTGAAAATTTTTTCCATAGGTTTCAACAGCATGTGCCTTTCCGGGAAAGTAAACTGACTCACTATTTTCAAAGTTTTTTTAATGGTAAAGGGAAAATATGTATGATTGTCAACATCAGCCAATGTTATGTAGCCTATGATGAAACACTCAATGTATTGAAGTTCTCAGCCATTGCACAAAAAGTAAATATTTATTTTATAAAGCTTCTTCTTAGAATATTAATACTTTTTCTTGAAATAAATATTTTGTACTTAATACTGTAAGCCTAGGAAATAATTGAAAATTAAAAAGGTAAATATTTGACCAAGTAGGAAGACATGAGAAGGGATTGAAAGTTGCCCATGCTAGGATTAAAATTACCTTTAGTAATAAGAGTTAATAATAAACATCAATTACAAATTAATGAGTATTTTTGGAATGAATTGTCTGCTCTGCCATTCATCTTATTCATTTGGTGCTTCTGGGTAATTGGAAAACCCTCTGCTAAGATTAATACTGATAACTTAGCCCAGGAAGATAGATTTTTTTCCTGTAGTTTGCATGTGTAAGTAGCTTTTTTCCTATCAGAATGTTCATTTAGGGATGGTGATTCCTGTTTGTATGTTTGTTTGAATAGTTTTTCCTTTAGCACTTGAGTTTTCAATTGACTTAAATTTATAAAATAATCATTTTCTAGTGGACAGTTCTTGTCTTTTCTGTTTTAAAAGTCACATTGAATATTTTAACAGGTTTGTGTCCCAGACACTTTAAATTCCTCTCAAGAGAAATTATTTGGACCTGTCAGATCTTCTCAAGATGTATCACTAGACAATAATTCAAATAATAAAATATTAAATGTAAAAAGAGCCACCATTTCATGGGAAAATAGTCTGGAAGATTTGATGGAAGACGAGGATTTAGTTGAGGAGCTAGAAAACTCTGAAGAAACTCAAAATGTGGAAACTAAACTTATTGATGAAGATCTAGATAAAACATTAGAGGAAAATAAGGCTTTCATTAGCCACGAGGAGAAAAGAGTATGTATTAAGAACTCATACTTCTATGCTTGTCTTCTTATTCTGAAGTTAAGGTTAAATCTTAAGGCTCTCTCTTCAGTTTTTTTCAACAATACACTGAAGTTTTTGTGTTCAACTTTATATTTTGAAAAATTTCAAACGTATAGAAAGACTAGCACAATGAATACTCATTTATCCTTCCCCTGGATTCTCCAGTTACCATTTTATGAGTATGCAAATACGTATCTTTTGGTCTGTAGAATTTGAAAATAAGATCCAGACATAATGACACCTTACATCTAAATATTTGAACATATTTTTCTAAGAACATGGGCATTTTTGTCATGATCACAAGACCATGAAATTTTCATACCCAAGAAATTCAACACTGATACACTAATATAACCTCGTATACTGTTTGTATTGAGATTTCTCCAGTGTTCCTGATACGTTCTTTATTGCCCCTTTGTTTTTGTCAACAGCCAGAGTTAACAAATTGCTTTTGATTATTGTGTTTCTTTAGTTATTTCTAATCTAGCACTGACATTTTTGAAAAGTGGGTCCTAGTTTTCTCATAGAATACCTGCAATCTAGATTTGTTTGATTATTTCTTCATGATTTAGGTTTAATACATTAGGGAAGTTTTTTATGTAGGTTAAGTTGTAAATTTTCCGTTGCATCACACTAAGAGCCACATAATGTCTGATTTTTCCATTCTTAGAGATGCTAAGTTTTGCTCACTTGGTTAAGATACAGTATTTCAGATCTTTATTGCAAAAGCATATTATCTATGGGGTGATACTTATAGACCATGTGAGTATCCTTTCACTAAGTGATTTTATGTATTCCATCAGACTTTTATTTTGCAGTCTCAAGTACAAGTGCTAAAAGTACCTACCAAGTACCTATGATCCCATATCTTCTAAAACAGTAATTGTTTGTCATCTTATTATGATAAATAAGATATAACAGTTGTTTTTTCAGCTTCTGTCTAATTATAGTGTGTGTGTGTGTGTGTGTGTGTGTGTGTGTGTGTGTGTGTTTATTTATTTATTTATTTTTGAGAGAGCGTCTTGCCCAGTTGCCCAGGCTAGAGTACAATGACACAATCTTGGCTCACTGCAACCTCTGCCTCCTGGGTTCAAGTGATTCTCCTCCCTTAGCCTCCCGAGTAGCTCTGATGATAGGCATGTGCAGCCATACCCAGTAAAGTTTTTTTGTATCTTTAGTAGAGACGGGGTTTCACCATGTGGGCCAGGCTGGTCTCGAACTCCTGACCTTGTGATTGCCTGCCTCGGCCTCCCAAAGTGCTAGGATTACAGGTGTGAGCCACCTTACCTGGCCACCTAATCCCCTCTTTAATTGGCCATAACTCCATGAGTATACATGGAGTCCTCTTACCAGTGTCCTAGAAACACTAGTAGACCTGTGTTCATGGGTGTGCTTTAATGTTGTTGACATATCACGAATCAGTACTCTTTTGGATTGCAGAAGTGTAAGTAGATTGATGATGTATTGGGCTAAATACTCTCATTTTAATAATTTACCTTCATGTCCCTGAAAGCGATTATTGAACATATGTTTGGAAACAAGAATGATAGCTTCAGATGTAGTACAAGTCCCACTTTATCTGGTCACGATGTGATTAGACCTTGTTACTTCGGCTTTTGTAATGTATTGAAT
Source organism: Rhinopithecus bieti (assembly GCF_001698545.2). NCBI lineage: Eukaryota > Metazoa > Chordata > Mammalia > Primates > Cercopithecidae > Rhinopithecus > Rhinopithecus bieti. The sequence goes on along the minus strand of NW_016812402.1, from coordinate 1,781,950 downwards.
AGTACCTCCTCAGGGACGAAAGGAGCCATTAATAGTCTAGTTTGGCTGGTATAGTGGCTCACACCTGTAATTCCAGCACTTTGGGAAGCTGAGGTAGGAGGATTGCTTGAGCTCAAGAGTTCAAAACCAGCCTGGGCAACATAGTGAGACCCCGTCTCTACAAAAAAATAAAAAAAATTAGCCAGGCATGATGACGCACATGTGTAGTCCCAGCTACTTGGGAGGCTGCAGTGGGAAGATTGCTTGAGCCCAGGATTTCTAGGCAGCAGTGAGCTATCACTGCACCACTGCACTCTGGCCTGGGTGACAGAGTGAGGCCTTGTCTTAAACAAACCAAAAAACCCAGTTTTATTTTTTTTTCATCTCAAAGTTGAATTGTTTTTATAATGTTGGTTAGTAAAATTTCTGAAACTACTAGAGAAAAATATTTAATGCTATAGTTTATGATGGATTATATAGTGTGAATGCTTATCTTATTGGCTAGATATTTTAAGGAAATTCATCAAAATGTTGTTTAATATTTGACATTTAAAAATCAACATGATTAGGTGTTGGCATGCTTTATTTGTTTTCTTCTAGAGACAAAGTCTTGCTCTGTTGCCCAGGCTGGAGTGTGATAGTATAGTTATGGCTCACTGCTGCTTGGAAATCCTGGGCTCAAGTGATCCTCTTGCCTCAGCCTCCTGAGTAACTGGGACTGCAGACGCATGCCACCACCCCTAACTAATTTTTAAAAATTTTTTATAGACACGAGGCCTTGCTCTGTTGTCCAGGCTGATCTTGAACTTTTGAGCTCAGGCAATCCTCCTGCCTTGCAAAGTGCTGGGATTACAGATGTGAGTCAATGTGCCCAGCCCTTTATTCACATTTTAATCAAAGGATTGGGACTTCTAAAAACCATTATAAAATACCTTGATATTAGCATACATATACTTAAATTCATTTAGCTATAATAGCCAACCTGAATTTTTTCAGCAAAAACTTTATCAGATGCTAACAATGATAAAATCTAATTATTGAAAACTATTAAACTTCCGGCTGAGTGCGGTGGCTCACAGCTCATGCCTGTAATTCCAGCACTTTGGGAGAACGAGGTGGGCGGATCATGAGGTCAGGAGATTGAGACCATCCTGGCTAACACGGTGAAACCCCGTCTCTACTAAAAATACAAAAAATTAGCCAGGAATGGTGGCAGGCGCCTGTGGTCCCAGCTACTAGGGAGACTGAGGCAGAAGAATGACGTGAGCCCGGGAGGCGGAGCTTGCAGTCAGCCGAGATTGCACCACTGCACTTCAGCCTGGGCGACAGAGAGAGACTTCGTCTCAAAAAAAATAAACTTCTGAAGGTTTTTCCACGTGCATTTTGATTTCTCCTTCAATAGTTATTATTTATTTTTTTACACAAAGTGTGTAGTTTAAAATTATTAAAACAGTATTATATATTTATAGTAGAGTGAAAAAGAAAATTTAAATATAAATATCTTTAAAATCTACCACTCACGTTAATGGATTTTATTATATGTTACTGTTTTGTAACCTGGTATTCTTTATATAAAAATAAATTGTGAAAAGTATGAATTTTTTAATTTAATTTTTATTTTTTTGAGACGAGTCTCACTCTGTCGCCCAGGCTGGAGTGCACTGGCGCGATCTCGGCTCACTGCAAGCTCCACCTCCCAGGTTCACGCCATTCTCCTGCCTCAGCCTCCCAAGTAGCTGGTACTGCAGGTGCCCGCCACGTTGCCCGGCTAATTTTTTGTATTTTTTAGTAGAGGTGGGGTTTCACCATGTTAGACAGGATAGTTTCGATCTCCTGTCCTCGTGATCCTCCCGCCTCGGCCTCCCAAAGTGCTGGGATTACAGGCGTGAGCCACCGCGCCCGGCCCATGAATTATTAATGTAGGTTATCATTATTGATTATAGTAGTTTGCTGTATGATAGTACTGTAATTAAACCAATCCCTTAAGGTTGGTTGAGTTAGGTTCACTTTTTCTTTATTTAAACACAACTACTACCACAAAACAACAACACTGATCAGCATTCATACAGCCAGAACATAGGGTTATATTATAATTATTTCTTCAGTATAAATTCTTGGAGGCAGAATTTCGAAGTTAGGTTATCTATAGAACTATTTTCAAATATAAAGTTGAGACGTTGGAAGATCTGTAGCTTAGAGTTTATTGTTTAATTTGTTGTTGAGTAACTTAAATTAGAAGCATTAAAAAGAATATGTAGCTGTTAATGCTACAATTTATGTTGAATAATGGTCATGTTAAGTGTTTTATTTATTGCTTTATTTACATATTGTACATTTCTCATGATTATGTATGTGTTTCAAAGGCTATAGAATTGCTGTTGACATCTGGATAGTTATAAAGCCTAATAAGATAAGTTTATGTAACATCTTTCTTTGACAGATTAGTAAGTGGGTGTAAGCCACTTACTACCACACAGCAGTAAGCAACTTCTCTGCTGTGTACAATCCTTGGGCTTTAGACTTTTACAGGCCACTTTTAAACTCAACCTTTAGCACTCACCAGATATCTGATGGTTAGGCTTCCCACCTACGAAATATGGATGATACCAAGCTCACAGAAAGTTGTGTGGATTAAATGAAGCAAATATGGAACTCGCCAGAGTAGTTCTTGATAGATAATAAATGCTCAAATTAACTTTAGTTATTTTCTTAGTATAGGTAGACAGTGAGACATTTGAGTTACCAAAGGTCTATTTCTTAAATATGGAGAGGCCAACCTGATTTTTCAGATTAACGGATTTCTGCAAGCATATAATTTTCAGTGAGAACATTATCACTATTAAAAAGGACACATAATTATAATTGACTAAATGAAAAGTTTTATTTTTTGGACAGTTGGATGGTATTTCTCTTGGGATATATTTATTCTTATAAGAATTTTATCATTTACATGTTATAGAAACTGTTGGACTTAATAGAAGACTTGAAAAAAAAACTGATAAATGAAAAAAAGGAAAAGTTAACCTTGGAATTTAAAATTCGAGAAGAAGTTACACAGGAGTTTACTCAATATTGGGCTCAACGGGAAGCTGACTTTAAGTAAGTTATTTCTTTCATGTCCAGTTAAAAATTGAGAATTTTATTTACTTTTTTAGATTTTTTTTCCTACTTAATTTACTTGTTTTTATATTAGATGGTTTCTGAATTCTGATCTCTTTATACAAGCTAGAAAACAGCTGTTACTGGTCTGGTGTGGTGGCTCATGCCTGTAATCCCCACATTTTGGGAGGCCTAGGCGGGCAGATCACTTAAGGTCAGGAGGTCAAGACTAGCCTGACCAACATGGTGAAACCTCGTCTCTACTAAAAATAGGAAAATTAGCTGGGCATATTGGTGTGTGCCTGAAGTCCCAGCTGCTTGGGAGACTGAGGCACGGGAATCTCTTAAACCTGGGAGGTGCAGGTTACGGTGAGCTGAGACTGTGTCACTGCACTCCAGCCTGGGCGACAGAGCAAAACTCTGTCTCAGAGGAAAAAAAAAAAAAGAAAAAAAAGAATATGGCTGTTACTAATCCCATGCATGGCTATTTAAATCTTCTCTCTTTTTTTTTTTAATTTTAATTTTAATTTTTATTTTTTGAGACGGAGTCTTGCTCTGTCACCCAGGCTGGAATTCAGTGGTGCGATCTTGACTCACTGCAACCTGCACCTCCCGGATTCAAGCAATTCTTCTGCCTTAGCCTCTCCTGCCTTAGCCTCCCGAGTAGCTGGGATTACAGGTGCATACCACCACGCCCGGCTAATTTTTGTGTTTTTAGTAGAGACAGGGTTTCGCCATGTTGGCCAGGCTGGTTTCAAACTCCTGGCCTGAAGTGATCCAACCGCCTCCACCTCCCAAATTACTGGGATTACAGACGTGAACCACTGTACCTGGCCTAAATTTTCTTTTAATCCAGAATATACTTAATCTTAGATGTTTAAAACAAAAACACAAAGTAGTTCCTTTTCTGTTTCTTAATGAGATTAATTTGTATTCTGAAGGGAAACTCTGCTTCAAGAACGAGAGATATTAGAAGAAAATGCTGAACGTCGTTTGGCTATCTTCAAGGATTTGGTTGGTAAATGTGACACTCGAGAAGAAACAGCGAAAGACGTTTGTGCCACAAAAGTTGAAACTGAAGTACGTTAATTGAAGTATTTAAAAATATCTAATGAGGTTTTAGTACCAGGGTTTAGTGTACCACATCAATGATGAGAAACATCGAGATAGTTTAGAATTAAAACAATGCTTAGTGTGTAGCTTTATTATAATTAGGCGTGGTGTTAGGAGTATAAGGCACCAAGAATTTAAATATAGTGATTGGTCTTTGAAAAATTTGTACCTCTGTTATATTTATATCTTATTTTGGTATTGCTTGAATCATTGTATTGTAGGCAGATAGATTCTTTGTTGCCTGATTACAGAATAACCCCCTCAGATTTGTCTCACTTTTAAATTAAAAATATTTTAAAGGTATAAGAGACCTAAGACGTGATTTCCTTGCTGTTCTGTTTAAAACAAAAATGTTTATATATAAAAAGGGTTGCCCTTGCCGGGCAACTACCATTTCCTACTCTTTTAAAATTTTATTTGTTTATTTATTTATTATAGTTTTAGAGATAGGGTCTTGCTGTGTTGCCCAGGCTGATCTTGAATTCCTGGCTTCAAGCGGTCCTCCTGTCCAGCCTCCCAAGTGGCTGAGATTACAGGTGCATGCTGCTGTGCTCAGCTTATTCTCTGCTTGTAATATAAGAAAAATTATCCTTTTCTGCTACTTACACTGAAATTGATCAGTTTTTTGGAGGAGTTGTTTTTTTTGTTTTGTTTTTTAATCACTCAGTTCAGGGGCTTGTGACAGTGATGTGCAGACGTCTGCTGTCAAGCAAACCTTATGTATCCTTGACATGGTTTGAGATGGACTGAGTTGTGAAAATGGAGGTTTGTTTCGTGTACCATCCCAACAAAACCTTTTAAGTCTCATTATATAATTGAAACTATACCTGAACTAGGTAATCATAATTGTTTTATAATGACTTGTCACAGTTTATAACATTGTTTTTATGAGAAAATATGCCTCATGATCTATACAACAGAAAATAAATAATGGAACACAGGTTCTTCATAATTGGAAATGCTTCTATATAATTTATTTTAAAGAATTTCTGTTGGTGAATTTTTTGCTTCTTTAAAAAACTGTCTAAATTAGATGGTGCCACATGTAAACGGTGAACCCTACTGTTAATATTAGGCATGTGGTTTTGCTATTTTAGGAAACACATAATTATGTAGGAGTTGAAGATATTATTGATTCTCTTCAAGATAATGTCGCTGATATTAAGAAACAAGCTGAAATTGCTCACTTATATATTGCATCTCTTCCTGACCCCCAGGAAGCTATTGCTTGTTTAGAACTAAAGTTTAATCAAATTAAAGCTGAATTAACTAAAACCAAAGAAGAATTAATCAAAACGAAAGAAGAGTTAAAAAAGAGAGAAAATGGTAAGTGGATAGATTTTACCTCTATATAGATATTGCAAACACGTAAAAAGTACTCTTGGTAAGTATAAGAGATTTATGTAGCTCGTTTACCATAGTGAACAGAAAATTCTTTCATCTAGTTAACGTATTTTAATATTTTACCATTTGTATGACTTTGTAGTAATTTACTACTAAAAATATTTTTTGACCTTCATTTGTGTTAGACCAATATTATTAGAAAATGAGCTTCTCAACAACAAAAAAAATCAAAAAAGTGTTAACTTTATGAGTAAAGCTGTAAATTTTGTTACATATTCTTTTTTTTTTTTTAAATGACAGCATCTCACTCTGTCACCAAGGCTGGAGTGCAGTAGTGGCATCACAGCTCACTGCAGCCTTCTACTCCTGGGCTCAATCCCTCCTCCTGCCTCAGCTTCCTGAATACTTGGGACCACGAGTGTGTACCACCACAGTGGCTGCATTTTTTTTTTTCTTTTTTGTAGAGATGGGGTCTTGCTATGTGGCCCAGGTTGGTCTTGAACTCCTAGGCTCAAGCAATCCTCCCTGCCTCAGCCTCCCAAAGTGCTGGGATTACAGGCATGAGCCATACTGTGCTTGGCATTGTTCTATATTCTTTATGAAGTTTTGCAGTATAGAAGATTCACTCTTGGGAGAGAGGAACTACTGTGGAGTGGTTTAAAGTAGATTGTTAGTTTGATACTTCATTCTAACTAGGAGGGCATTTTCTGTTTCTTTCCCCTTTTTTTTTTTTTTTTTTTTTTGACAGGGTCTCACTCTGTCACCCAGGCTGGAGTGGAGAGGCATGATCATGATCATGGCTCACTTCAGTTTCCACCTCCTGGGCTCAAGTGATCCTTCCACCTCAGTCTTCTGAGTAGCTTGGATTACAGACATGTGCCACCACGCTGAGGGCATTTTATATACGTAAATACAATTGTTTGTAATATCTGCATTTTAAGAATTAGTTGCAATAACTGCTCTGTTCTTTTTTGTGTGAAACAAGATGGGTAGAAAATAACATGTAAGTGGTGCCTTTGCATCATATGAAATGTACTAAGAAGGCACTAGCTCCTTTTCTTCTCTGATGTTATGCCAGTTCTTTACTATTTAGCATATGCCACCTATTTTTATCCTGAGTTTTAGAAGTGGCTTTTTCTGAAACATTACCCTGTTGTGGTTGAATTAGCAGATTTTTTTTTAATGAGTAGGGTGTGCATTTAGTGCTATCAAAATCCTTTTTATTGAATGTGACAGTAAAGTGTCACTACAGCAGCATATGTTTCATAGTTATTCAGTGATACATATTTTCAGATGCTTAGATATTTATTTTCAAAATTCTTTACTTTTTCAGAAACAGATTCATTGATTCAAGAGCTTGAAACATCTAATAAGGTAATGCTTTAAGTTTTATTTTGTCTTGATAAGGTATTTAATTAACAAAGGAGTATGAATGATGACTAGATGTGTTTATTTTAAAAAATAAACAGTAATATAGTCTCTTGGTATACATGGGGAATAGTTTTCTTCTGTTATTTTTTCTGTTTTCTGGCTTGAGTCTTCTTATTTCAACTTACATTTATCCTTTCAAAAAGCTGAATATTTTAAAATATGGTAAGATATAAAAATTCAAGATCTTGGTGCCTAATATCCAGTATTTAAAGAACTAAAATGTACTTAGAAGACATTACACCTACTGTTTATACAATTCCTATCTAGTATTTTTTCTGCTTAAGAAAATAGTAGCCACTAGTTGTACCAATTATATTAAGCTATATAAAATAAAAAATAAAAAATTTCCCATAATCTTCTTCCTAAATTTAAAACAAAACCAAACCAACTTGTTTGGAAGCTCTTTAGACTGTTACTTTATATATGTATTTGTAGAACACTTACCATTTACCAGATGCTCTTTTAAGTGCTTTTTATTAACTCATTTAAATGTTAGAGCAACTTTATGATGTAACTTGCCCCGGCTGACATGGTTTTTTTATTTTTATTTATTTATTTCTTTTGAGACAGAGTCTCGCTCTGTTGCCCAGGCTGGAGTGCAGTGGCATGGCTTAGTGCAGCCTACACTTCCCGGGTTCAAGTGATTCTCCTGCTACAGCATTCCGAGTAGCTGGGCTTAACCACCCCAGGCTAATTTTTGTATTTTTTAGTAGAGACGGGATTTCACCATGTTGGCTAGGCTGGTCTCAAACTCCTGACCTCAGGTAATCTGCCCACCTTGGCCTCCCAAAGTGCTGGGATTACAGGCATGAGCCACTGTGCCCGGCCCAGGGTGACATATTAAAAGGTATAGCAGCTAGGATTTGAACCCAGGCAGCCTTGCTCCAGATTCCTCTTACATGCTATATAGCTTCTCTTTTCTTTCTCTCTGTGTGTGTGTGTGTGTGTGTGTGTGTGTATGTATGTAATTTTTTTAAAGGCAAAAATAAGATGTTGTGCATAGTGTGTTGCCACTGATTATCTTTATTTAACTTTAAAATCTGAAGGAATTATGACACTGCATTATTAATCATGTTTGCTTTCTAGTTATCCCAAAGTATATTCACGAAACATTGCTTTTCTTCTTTCCAAAGAAAATAATTACACAGAATCAAAGAATTCAAGAATTGATAAATATAATTGGTCAAAAAGAAGATATTATCAATGAATTTCAGAACCTGAAGTCTCATATGGAAAACACATTTAAATGCAATGTAAGAATTTAACTTTGTGTTATATTAATAAATTTGATAAACAAGCGTATGTTTTGATTGAAAGGAAATAATTTAAAATAGCTTATGCAGCCAAGACTAATTTACCGAGAATGTTGAATTGCGTATGCAACATTGAACTCAATTTACTGTTCTCCAAATCTGAATTTTTGAGAACTTAAACGAGGATGTTTGACTCCTTTGAACATACTTTTCCACAAAATATGCTGGCAGTGCTTTGCACGTAAAAGGGAGAAGAATATGTAGCCTTTGGACGTTTAAGCCTCAGCTAGTTGGAAGGGGAGCTTTGAGGAGAAAGGAATTTAGACATACTTAGAAAACCAGATTATAATGTTTCAGGGAACTATAACATGAAATTCAGTAAAATTAGGTTTTTTCCTTAGAAGCTTGCTTTTGTTATATGTCTTGTTGCTATTGTTTATATGCTTAATAACAAGGATTTTTTTCTAAAAAGTTATACACTGTGACATGTAGAGACTTAAAGGGTTCTTTGTCTTTCATACAAATTTAGATCATTTCATATTTAGTTCAGCTTAGAATGATCAGCTTGCCTTTTAATCCTTTTTTTAAAAAATGGCTTTGGTTTTCTTTTTTGGGGGTAAGCTCCTTCAAATTTTTTTTTTATATAGAAATGGTAAAATATATGGTAATGACGTAGTCAACTGAGTAAACGTAGAGCCAAACATTTTGCTTTGTTGAAAGGTGTTTTTTTCTGTCTTTTCTATGACCAAAAGAAGCAGGCGTGGTATCTTACAAAAAGTGACTGTTGAGTTTCCTTTGTATCTTGATAGTCAAACTCTAATACCCACCAAAATTCCCTGAATCATCTGAACTTTAGATGGGCTTTTGAAACCACAGAGATAAATGAGGAGCATTCTAGAAGAGCACTGTATATAATCTCCTGTAGCAGGCCTTTCTTTTGGTATTTGTTAGATACGTTGTTCAATCTCTGGCTTTTCTGTACCTGAACTGGGAGAAATATCCTAATATTTAATATGTTAGTAATTAACTAGTAAATAATTAGTATTTAATAAGCTGGAGGAGCAAGAAACACTTATGGAGTGTCCAATGTGTGCCAGGTACTATGCTAGATTATTGGAATTATACAGATTAATAAAATCTACTCCCCTAACAATCCCCCAATAAGAAAACAACAGCGTAAATATAGTTATAATACAGTGTGCAGTTGTAGTCAATGTGTGAAGCTGAGAGTGGATGGGGAGTTAGGAATACTTTGTGGAGATGAAAATGATTAAGTTGAACCTTATAGGGTGAGTAAAAGTTAGCCTTTTGAAAGTAGAGGAAGGGGACAATGGTAGTCATGAGAGACAAGAAGGTACACTGGCCTTCCATGTACCAGAATCGGAGTGCACAAAGTCATGGAAATGAGAAATCTTTCAGTGAGTGCAGGAAAATACGAACAATTTGTTGTTTAGGAAGAAAGTTTGAAGCAAGGAGAGGTGAGAAATGAGGCTAGGAGTAGTAAAATAGGATAAGATGAAAGACCTTGAATACTGTATTAAAGAGTTCGGGGAGTCAGTGGGGAGTCATTTTCACCAGAGGAATAGCAAAGAGGAGTTTTTCATTTGAGTAGATATTTTTGGAAACTTGGAAGATAGGATTGAGATGGAATTAGACTACAGGCAAAGAGACGAAGTAGCTACCTCTTGGTAGAGTTCAGCTAATAGTTGATGAGGACTTTGATTTAGGGTAGTAGTGGTAGAGATTAAGGAAGAGGAAATTGATTTGTGAAGTAAGGGGATGTAAAACTTTTGAGACTTGGGGCAGTAAATTAATTGCTGGGCCTCCTGGCTCTCGGAAATTTTATTTGGTTAGTCATCACATGCTTTTTGCTCTTATCTCTTGATCTGGATTTTAAGTCTGTTCTTTGATTTGGTAAATAAAAACAAAAGGAAAGCCAGAGACGGATCATTTCTGGCAACTACAGCTTCAAAGAAAATATTTGGAAATTTCACGTGGGATTATATTTATTTCTGTAGTATGTTTGCATACCATAATATATTAGAGATATTTAAGGAAGTGATAGTAAAAAAAATCAATATTTGTAAATTAGTCCTTGCTTGTAAATAAACTTTATAGATTCTAGACCTTGTTTTATCAACTAACTTAATAACAGTTTGCTAAATTTAAATTGTTCACTTAAATACATAAAAATATGCAACGTAGTTTGAAACTTACCTAATTGTTTAACAGTTGATGTAGGGTCACTGTTCCACATCTTGTCTTGAGAGCAAACTCTTTCCAATAATGAAAAAATTTAGTTCGAATTCTTTGTTTTATCTACCCAAGCATACCCTGGGAGCAGAAAACCCTCCTTTCAATAACTATGACTTCTGAAGGATAGATTTTTGGTGAGGATTGTATATTTTGAAGCGGGGGAAAATGATGGGATCATTCTGATAGGTACTAAGGATCGGGGAAGGAACAACTTGGACTTGTTATGGAGCTGTGTCAGAGGTGTGATCTGCCTGTCCCGTGATTTTGTTATTTATCAGTGACACTAAGGGACTAATTGTGAGAAGGCATGGAGATTCTTCTTTATGACATCCTTTGTTTAGGGATAGCTAGAAAACTTTGCCTTTTTTCTTAACCCATTACTTTATGACTTTAAAAAGTTATTTTTATCTGTATCTCCTGCTAATAAAATGTTTGCTGATTAAGTGGCACTGTTTATCATACACTTTGTTTTTTCAAATGGATTGCTGCAAGTTTCTGCCTTTACCATACATTTGATTACTCGATAGACTTGCACTTAAATGCTGAGTTTTACCCTTCTTGTAAGTTCATATTATACCCTTTTTTTGNATAGATTTTTGGTGAGGATTGTATATTTTGAAGCGGGGGAAAATGATGGGATCATTCTGATAGGTACTAAGGATCGGGGAAGGAACAACTTGGACTTGTTATGGAGCTGTGTCAGAGGTGTGATCTGCCTGTCCCGTGATTTTGTTATTTATCAGTGACACTAAGGGACTAATTGTGAGAAGGCATGGAGATTCTTCTTTATGACATCCTTTGTTTAGGGATAGCTAGAAAAACTTTGCCTTTTTTCTTAACCCATTACTTTATGACTTTAAAAAGTTATTTTTATCTGTATCTCCTGCTAATAAAATGTTTGCTGATTAAGTGGCACTGTTTATCATACACTTTGTTTTTTCAAATGGATTGCTGCAAGTTTCTGCCTTTACCATACATTTGATTACTCGATAGACTTGCACTTAAATGCTGAGTTTTACCCTTCTTGTAAGTTCATATTATACCCTTTTTTTGGGAAGTTCCCCCTCCCCCCAGCCCCCAGTTCCCCCCGTTTCTTTCTTTCTTAGAGGCAGGGTCTCATCACTCTGTTGCCCAGGCTGAAGTGCAGTGACGTGACCATGGCTCACTGCAGCCTTGAACTCCTGGGCTCAAGAGATTCCGTTGCCTTAGCCTTCTGAATAGCTGGGGCTGCAGGCCTGGACCACAACACCTGGAATTTTAATTTTTTGTAGAGATGGGATCTCACTGTGTTGCCCAGGCTGGTTTCAAACTCCTGGGCTCAAGTAATCCTCTGGCCTCAGCCTCCCATAGTGCTGGGATTACAGGCATGAGCCCCTGTGCTTGGTTGCTGCTAGCCTTTTTAAGGGAGGCAGTCTGCCTTAAAAAAAAGTCTAAGTGATATATCTAGAAGCTCAGTTTCAAAGCTGTCTGTAGACTGTATGTCTTTGAATATATGTCGACTTAAAGCTAAGGTCAAAACTATTTTTCTGGGAGTTGTTAATGTTTAAGACAATGCTAATTTTTAAGAGGCTTTGGCTACAAAACAAAATAGATAGTTGAGTCTCATATTTCTCTTTTCAAAGTACATTTCTGATGTGACTTCAGAGATTTATCTTCTTAAGATTCTCCAGTTATCCCCAAATGTTACTTATTTGCTAGAGCCATCAGTTATTTTAGGACGAAACTTAAGAAGTAACTTAGAAAATATCTCAACAAATTTGAAAATAAAATTTTTATGGTACACTATTGAAAGTAATTTATGTGGTTTGTACGTTTTTTGTAGCTTTCGCTATGTGAATTATTTTTAATTTATTTTGCTTTAGGACAAGGCTGATACATCTTCTTTAATAATAAACAATAAATTGATTTGTAATGAAACAGTTGAAGTGCCTCAGGACAGCAAAACTAAAATCTGTTCAGAAAGAAAAAGAGTAAATGAAAATGAACTTCAACAAGATGAACCACCAGCAAAGAAAGGTACTACTTCAGCTGCCAGCAGCAGGCGTTTAAGAAAGCTAATTTCTAAACCAGTAAATAGAACAAGGCAAACAGAGGGACATTCACTTGTCTAAGGAAAAATCTTGAGAAAATCTAAATGTCGTGAATTTTTATTCTGGAAAGTTATAAACTGTCTAGGGATGGGCATAGTTAAAGCTTTTATCTTAATAAATATGCTTTTAGAAATTGTGCTTTTATTATTTCTTTCACATGTCTGTAATAATTTCTGTGCTTATAAGAGGTAAAACTCATTACTTTGATTTTTATAAATACAGCATTTTCTGCCTAAATTCCAGCACATTATTTTGTTTTCTTAGTTTGCATTCTTTATTCATGTGGAGAAAAGGATATTTTACAGTAAGACTTTGAGCTAAATATTACTAATAATAAATGTGTTCAAGCTGTATTTGTGATGCCAGGACACAGTCTGATGAAAGATAATACATGTTGAAGATTATTTTTAAAAAGATCTTTAAGAGTAAGTGGGCAAGTTTGTTTTAAATATAAAGAAGGGCAAACCTTTGAATTTCAGAGGAGGTAGGCTCTTTAAAATAAACTGAAAATCTTGAGGAAATAAATAGGAAAATGTAAACTGCAAACTTAAAAGCTTCAAAAATAAACTTAGCAGCTTTTAAGAAACTACAGCAGGGATAATGCCATATTTTACCCCTTCCTCTTTGAGACTGGAGAGACAGTGTAAATTATAGATAATAAAACCTTGTCCAGTGAGCTTTTAAAATTAATCTGTTTAAAAGAAAAGAGACCTTGGAATCCTATAATGAGATTTCTCAATTACAGCTTCCCAAGAACATTTAGACAATTGAGTGAAACAAAAAAACATGGATTGCATTTGAAAAATAAAGACTTACAAATAAAGGTTGTTTTTCGTATACAGCATCGAAGGTAAAACTAGATAAATTCTAGATGGGACAGGGAGGTAAGATTCCCATATTATATAGTGATTAATTGACAGCACTGCTGCATGTAATTGTTCCTTAAGAGCCAAACGTCAAACCTCTTGTAGTTATGAGATTCAAACTCCTAAGTTTGATTATTTGGTGGGGGTATATTCTCACTGGGGGGAAATCAGTATCTTGAGAGAGCTAGGGGATTTTAATTTATCAAAAGGGGTCATAGGCCGGGCGTGGTGGCTCATGCCTGCAGTCCTAGCACTTTGGGAGGCCGAGGTGGGTGGATCACCTGAGGTCAGGAGTTCGAGACCAGCCTGACCAACGTGGTGAAACCCCATCTCTACTAAAAATACAAAAAATGAGCCTGGTATGGTGGCTCATGCCTGTAATCCCAGCTGCTTGGGAAGCTGAGGCAGGAGAATTATTTGAATCTGGGAGGCGAAGAGTGCTGTGAGCCGAGATTGCGTCATTGCACTCCAGCCGGGGCAACAAGATTGAAACTCTGTCTTAAAAAAAAAAAGTGGTGGAGGAGTGGTCGTAGTATTAAAAAACCTTGAGAACAAACAATCATGTAAGTTTTTTATTCTCTACATTGTAGTAGTACCTGAGGGACCTTTCATAAATGCTTTGACTTTTCCTTTATTTTGCTCATAGCTTCAACTGTGATTAGTATATAGGGAAATAGAAACTCATTTGTATATGGCATGGCAGATTTCAATTTAATGAGCTTTTTAATGATCTCAAAAGTGCTACTTTCTTCATCAAACAGATTCATTACATGTACATCCCATGGGCTACTATCATCTCACAACTAGGATGCACAAGAGCCTGTGAGAGGCAGGGTAAAACTTAGGAGTTTGAATCTCATAACTACAAGAGGTTTGACGTTTGGCTCTTAAGGAACAATTACATGCAGCAGTGCTGTCACTTAAGGACTTTGTAATGTAACAAACTGATATATTAAGATCCCAAAGGTATTACAGAGGTCCCTGTCAACTTCTCGAAATTTTCAAAAATAGTACCCCAGAACACTGATTCTCAAAATGTTGCATGTAAAATACATCCCAGAATTACCATATCAGTATATTTGGTGTTTGGTGCCAGGAATCTGCATTTTAATAATCTCCCTGGATAATTCCTCCCAAAAAAACTAGAAAATCACTCTTGTGTAAATTAGTGTTTAAAGAGAGAACATTAAAATTTTAAACATAAAGTTACCATAAAGTAACATATAACTGGAATATGTCAGATTCATGAACTTACATACATCTAGAAGCAGAATAAATTACTACTGCAAAAATCATATTTATAAAGATTGTTTTCTGTACCATGATATGTCTTAGAGATAGAAAAGAAGAACATATGTGGTATAGTTAAGTTTCAAAAATATTACATTTAGGATTATTATTTTATTTAGTTTTATTGTTTGTGATGAGTGAGATATAGGGAGTCTGCCATCAGGGAGTTTAAAATCTAGTAGATGAGAGAGACAAACATATTTCAATAAAATATAAAGAGCTGAGTTGCGTAGGATAATATTCGGGACTCATTAAAAAGAAAACTGTACAATATACTTTTTAGAGTCAATTAGATATCAATGGAAAGTAGTAGGTTTCTTAACTAGAAGGATTTCAAGCCAAACCTACCTTATAATTGTCTTGTGCTCTTATAGATTAGTAACCCTTGTACTTCATATTATATCTGGGATCATTAAACATGGAGAAGTTGATTCTTACATACTTAGTGAGGATACCACATAAAAATACAGGTTAATTAAACAAAAATGGTCAATGAGGGAGTGAATGGGGGTCAGAAGAACATATGGAATTGATTGTATTAGAGCAATGTCGTGCAGAAAATTCACATACAAATTATACCAGAACAATGTTGTAAAGTCCACTTATAAACATTATATAGACATCAAACCGTGAAGTATACCAAAACAGGAAAAAATTTCTAAAAATGAAGAGTCAGATTCTGGCCTGTTTTGAAGTAAAGTTTCAAGGATCTGAGACACTCATCTGACTCTTAATGGAAATTGTATGAAATATAAAAAGATATGTAGATATAAATTTATATATCTAGAAGCTTGTTAATTATATTTCAAGATGTAATCATAGAATCTATGAGGAAAGTTTAAAATTACGTACTTTATACTGGGCACTTACATGGGGTGAGTTTATTTGTCAGAGTGAACTTACGAATTAAATTGTAGCTAATAGTGTATCTGTTCTGGGTATAATTTAATTTGTACTGATTATAATGGTTAAAGTTCTTACATGTGTATAACATTTACAAAGTCATTTAACTTATATATTAACTCATTTTAGTCTCTTCGCATTATTCTGTAGAGTAAGTTGAGCAGGTAGGGATATCCTTATTCTAGAAATATGAATACTAAGCCTGAAAAAGGCAGACTTTTATGCATTTTCAATTAGTTGAACCCTCATGTACAGATTTTCAGGTTCTATTAATAGTTAAATCTATCCAATGCACAGTGTTGTAAACTCATTTGTCTTCTTGATCTTCACAACTTTGAGCTAGGTGGTATTATTCCTATATCACATTTGAGGAAACAGTTGTAGTATGAAGCAGTTTATTGATGGTTATAGCTAGTAAGGCTATATTATATGAATTCCCAAAATTTTAACATTTCCCTTCCAATTTTAGCTATGAAAATTTAAGATATTCCATTTGCCTGTCACTAATATAATAAAAGCTGCAATATAATTGTAGTTTAAAACTGTTCTTTAGGATATGGAATGTCTGCCTACCGTTTCTCGTCGTCTCCTCCTCTCTGTCCCATATTAAAATGATAATAAAGATTTGTGGTACAAAATTTAAATAATACTGAAAGTTAGAAATAGCTGGTAATGCTACTCAGAGGTAGGTAGCTACGATCATTTTGGTGTACTTCCTTTGCTAATTTTGTATTACCTTGTGAAATAATAATTTTTTACATAAATGGGCTCATACCATATGTTTTGTAACCTGGTTTTTCTTTTTTTCTCAACAGCTTATTTCATTTTTTTTTATTAGAAGTTTACTTTTACATGTTTTGTATGTTTGAATATTGGCTTATATGGTGACTTTTTGGTTTTATTAAGGTTTGCCAGATTAATAACAATTTTTTTATTTTTAAAGGATCTATCCATGTTAGTTCAGCTATCACTGAAGACCAAAAGAAAAGTGAAGAAGTGCAACCGAACATTGCAGAAAATGAAGACATTAGAGATTTACAAAAAAATAACGAAGGACTGAAAGCACTTTTACTCACTATTGAAAATGAACTTAAAATGAAAAGGAAGAAAAGCAGAATTAAATAAACAGATTGTTCGTTTTCAGCAGGAACTTTCTCTTTCTGAAAAAAAGAATTTAACTTTAAGTAAAGAGGTCCAACAAATTCAGTCAAATTATGACATTACAATTGCTGAATTACATGTGCAAAAAAGTAAAAATCAAGAACAGGAGGAAAAGATCGTGAAATTGTCACATGAGATAGAAACTGCTACAAGAAGCATTACAAATAATGTTTCACAAATAAAATTAATGCACACAAAAATAGACGAACTACGTACTTTTGATTCAGTTTCTCAGATCTCAAACATAGATTTGCTCAATCTCAGGGATCTGTCAAATGGTTCTGAGGAGGATAATTTGCCAAATACACAATTACACCTTTTAGGTAATGATTACTTGGTAAGTAAGCAAGTTAAAGAATATCGAATTCAAGAACCCAATAGGGAAAGTTCTTTCCACTCTAGTATTGAAGCTATTTGGGAAGAATGTAAGGAGATTGTGAAGGCCTCCTCCAAAAAAAGTCATCAGATTCAGAAATTGGAACAACAAATTGAAAAATTGCAGGCAGAAGTAAAAGGCTATAAGGATGAAAGCAATAGACTAAAAGTAGAGGAGAATGAGCATAAAAACCAAGATGACCTACTAAAAGAAAAAGAAACTCTTATACAGCAGCTGAAAGAAGAATTGCAAGAAAAAAATGCTAGTCTTGACATTCAAATACAGCATGTAGTTGAAGGAAAGAGAGCACTTTCAGAACTCACACAAGGTGTTACTTGCTATAAGGCAAAAATAAAGGAACTTGAAAGAATTTTAGAGACTCAGAAAGTTGAACGTAGTCATTCAGCCAAATTAGAACAAGACATTTTGGAAAAGGAATCCTTCATCTTAAAGCTAGAAAGAAATCTGAAGGAATTGCAAGCACATCTTCAGGATTCTGTCAAAAACACAAAAGATTTAAGTGTAAAGGAAGTCAAACTGAATGAAGAAATCACACAATTAACAAATAATTTGCAAGATATGAAGAATTTACTTCAATTAAAAGAAGAAGAAAAAGAAACCAACAGGCAAGAAACAGAAAAGTAAGCTAAATGTTATTCAAAATATTTTATAATACACAAAGCATTTATTTTGCTATGCATCTTTAAAAAAATTAGATGGTCATACTTAATCTGGTAAAGTGTATTATGTTTGATGAGTGAAGAACTTGAACTTTGTCCATATAAACCTTTGGACCATAGGTTATATGAAAAGATCAGCTTATAAAAATCATATGAAATCTTTCCTGAGGAACTCATTCATAGTTTGGATATTCCAAATTTGTGAAAAGATGTAATTATGTAAAGATTGTTACCATTTCACATGTGTGGTCCTAAGTAGTTAATAATGTTACCATAGAAAAGTGATTTGTATTTTTTAGATTGAAAGAGGAACTCTCTGCAAGCTCTGCTTGTACCCAGCATCTGAAAGCAGATCTTCAGAGGAAGGAAGAAGATTATGCTGAGCTGAAAGAGAAACTGACTGATGCCAAAAAGCAGATTGACCAAGTACAAAAAGAGGTAGATTATTTGAAAAGTTATGTGGCCAGTTTATGATAAAGATTGTTTTCCTTATATATCAAACTTAGACATTAATCTTAGGATTGAATAGAACATTTATCCACTTCATAATTTTTCTTAAAATTACGAGAACAGTTACTTCACAAGAGAAAATTTAGCTGATTTAAACAAGCTGAAGAATGTCCAACATTAAGAGAAATACGTGTCTTATGAAAGATGAGTCTTTTTCTTCTTTAAGAATTGCTAAATGTGGTCGGGGGCGGTGGCTCAAGCCTATAATCCCAGCACTTTGAGAGGCCGAGATGGGCGGATCACGAGGTCAGGAGATCGAGACCATCCTGGCTAACAATGGTGAAACCCCGTCTCTACTAAAAAATACAAAAAACTAGCCGGGCGAGGTGGCGGACGCCTGTAGTCCCAGCTACTCCGGAGGCTGAGGCAGGAGAATGGCGTAAACCTGGGAGGCGGAGGCTGAGGCAGGAGAATGGCGTAAACCTGGGAGGCGGAGGCTGAGGCAGGAGAATGGCGTAAACCTGGGAGGCGGAGCTTGCAGTGAGCTGAGATCCGGCCACTGCACTCCAGCCTGGGCGACA
>NW_016812402.1:1756143-1759449 GCF_001698545.2 Rhinopithecus bieti | reverse complement strand
CGATCTCGGCTCACTGCAAGCTCCGCCTCCCGGGTTTACGCCATTCTCCTGCCTCAGCCTCCCGAGTAGCTGGGACTACAGGCGCCCGCCATCTCGCCCGGCTAGTTTTTGTATTTTTTAGTAGAGACGGGGTTTCACCGTGTAGACCAGGATGGTCTCGATCTCCTGACCTCGTGATCCACCCGTCTCGGCCTCCCAAAGTGCTGGGATTATAGGCTTGAGCCACCGCGCCCGGCCAGAGGTATCTGTTTTCAAGTAATGTTTTATTGTATAGATAGTGGTCCCCAGCCTTTTCAGTACCAACGATCGGTTTTGTGGAAGACAGTTTTTCCATGGACCGGGGTGGGGGTTACTTTAAGGATGATTCAAACACATTACAGTTATTGCACACTTTATATTATTATTACGTTGTAATATATAATGAGACAATTATACAATTCACCATAATGTAGAATCAGTGGGAGTCCTGAGCTTGTTTTCCTGCAAATAGACGGTCCCATCTGGGGGTGATGGGAGACAGTGGCAGATCAGCAGGCATTAGATTCTCAAAAGGTGTGCGCAACCTAGGTTCATCGCATGCAGAGTTCACAATAGGGTTTGCGCTCCTATGAGAATCTTTTGCCTCTGTTGATCTGATAGGAGGCAGAGCTCAGGCAGTAATGTGAGCGATGGGGAGTGGCTGTAAGTACAGATGAAGCTTCACTCCCTTGCCTGCCGCTCACCTCCTGCTGTGTGACCCAGTTCCTAACAAGCTATGGATAAGTACTTGTCTGTGACCAGGAGGTTGGGGATCCCCCCTCGTATAGGTGACTATTTAACATTACTCTAGTAATAGGTATTAAGAGTATTTTCTATTTCTCAAATGTGTAGTTTTAAAGCCAATGATAATAATTGTAGCAATTTAGTCTAGGCCAGCTACTATGCTGAGTTGACAAATTATCTTAATCCTCACACAATTTGGGGTATAGACACTGTTTTTAACTTCCGTTTTGTTGATAAGAAAACAGACATTGAGAGATACGGTAGTCTCCCTTTACTGGCAGTTTTGCTTTCTGTGGTTTCAGTTACCTGTGGCCAACCATGGGCTGAAAATACTAAATAGAAATTCCAGTAATAAACAGTTCAATTCCAGGTCATTCTGAGTAGTGGGTCAAAAGCTTGTGCTATCCTGTCCTGCCTGGAGTTGGAATTATCCCTTTGCCTAGCATATCCACATTGTTTGTGCTACCTGTTAATCACTTAGTCATCTCAATTATCAGATCACCTGTCATGGTATCAGGGACAGTATTTGTGCTCAAGTAACTTTTATTTTACTTAATAATGGTCCCAACATGCAAAAGTAGTGATGCTGGCAATTCAGATAAGCCAAAACGTTGTTGTAAAGGGCTTCCTTTAAATGAAAAGGTAAAAGTTCTTAACTTAATAAATAAAGAAAAAAAAATTGTAATCTGTGATTGCTAAGATCTATGGTAAGAACAAATCTTCCATCTGTGAAATTGCAAAGAAGGAAAAAGAAATTTATGTTTTGCTGGTGTACTTCACTGCAAAAGTTATGGCCACAATTCATGATAATTTCTTAACTAAGATGGAAAAGGCATTAAATTTGTGGGTGGAGGATGCAAACAGAAATGTGTTTCGATTGATGGCATCTGGGTTCAATACTGTCCATTGGGGATCTTGAAATACTATCCAATGTTTCAGGTATCCACTGGAGATCTTGAAACATATCCCCTGTGGATAAGGGGGAACTTGTCCTTGTCTAAGTTCACTTGTCTTAGTCTTAATATGACTTGTCTGAGTTCACTCAGTAATAAGTGCTAGAGCCAGAATGGAAACTGAGGCAGTCCTTACATGCATCTTTGTGCAGCACATAGCCTCTATTATTATTAGTTATATAGTTGATGAAGATGGTGTTTATTACCTGAAGCCTCATATTTTTAAACAAAAAAGCAAATATTGTGAATATGTGATTATCATGTATGTATTATTGGAACATAAAGCTTAATGTAAGAATACCCTGAAACCATACCACTCTGACTATAATAAGGGCATCTTCATGCCTTTTTTGGGGGGTGGGGGGGCAGAGTCTCACTCTGTCGCCCAGGCTGGAGTGCAGTGGCATGATCTCAGCTCACTGCAACCTCCGCCTCCCGGGTTCAAGCGATTCTCCTGCCTCAGTCTCCTGAGTGGCTGGGACTAAAGGCACATGCCACCATGCCCAGCTGATGTTTTTTGTATTTTTAGTAGAGACTGAATTTCACTGTGTTAGCCAGGATGGTCTCGATCTCCTGACCACGTGATCACTCGCCTCCGCCTCCCAGAGTGCTGGGATTACAGGCGTGAGCCACCGCACCTGGCCTTCTCCATGCTTTTTATGGGGCATCTTTTCATTTAATTTCCTTCCATTTTTGAGCTCTTTAGTGGGTGTGAAAATGGAGTTTTGGCAGTAAAGCTCCACAAAGGAATAGAAGAGAAGGCTCTGCTCCCAGTTAGATAACTTCCCTCCGGAAATCCTGGCAAGATGTACTGAAAAGTTTTAGAGAGGGTTGGTATGATGGAAACTGGTATAAAGATGTACCTATATTAGCTTTTTTGGGTGAGGAATTATTTATTAGTCCATAGTACCTCGATTTCCCTATGTTTATGGAATTAGATTACTAGCAACAGCAGAAATCAATTGACCTTCACTTGCGTGGGTACCTTTTGATTTTGTGATTGTTTTGTTTTCTTCTCTGCGTGTCCTTATTAGCTTTTAAAGTATTTCTTGTATTCCTGGATTATATTACTCAGTAAACTGTGGAAATTTGAATCAATATTTTTCCCTCAGAATATCTTTATTGATTTTCCTTGGTAATTATTTTCATATTATGTACAGATGTTATGATTCTTTTTTGAGAGAACTTACAAAGTTTGAGATTCTTAAAATAATGGAACGAGAAATTGAGTTTTCATATGCATTCTTCATTAGAGTATTAAAACATTTTCTAATAATTTAAAGCTATAGTGTGTTTGATTTGTAGTATATTAGAATCTGTCATTTTTCTTTTAGGCTTTAAAGGATGTGAACTTTGAACATAGTTGCCGTGAATTTTAAATAACAAAAAGCAATTGGTATTTTCAAAATATTCCATTTGTTTTATAAACATTATTTTGTAGGTATCTGTAATGCGTGACGAGGAGAAATTACTGAGGATTAAAATTAATGAACTGGAGAAAAAGAAAAACCAGTGTTCTCAGGAACTAGATATGAAACAGCGAACCATTCAGCAACTCAAGGTAAACAGTTTTGTTTTAGATGGGTTAAAT
>NW_016812402.1:1701865-1755792 GCF_001698545.2 Rhinopithecus bieti | reverse complement strand
AAAAAAGATAAAATTAAGTAGGCCAGTAGTGACTCTCTTCTAACAAATAGAGTATGGAAAAGAAAAAGTAATAACTTCATAGTGAAGAAACCTAGCAAATACCACTTTAACCAAGTGTTTAAGAATAACTTTACCATTAGTCATATTGATGCTATGTGCTTCCTAGTTTGATGTGACCAGAAGGACACATCCCCTCTTTAGTATTCTTTCCCTAAATTTATAACCTTAATCTCTTCGTGAGAAAACATCAGACAAACCCAAATTGAGGATGTTCTACTGCTTGACCAGTATGAAGTATAAAGTGTCAGAGTCATTAAAGACAAGTAAAGACTGGGGAACGATGGTGAAGTCTGGAGTGTAATTAATAGTAGTATACCAATGTTAATTTCTTGATTTTTGACAAATGTACCATGGTAGTGTAATATGATAACATTAGGGGAAGCTAAGTTCTTTGGAACTCTTGCAAAGCTAAAATTGTTTTGAAATAAAATGCAAAAAACCAGAAGTAGTCCAGGTCTTACAGCAAATTCCTTTTAAAAATGATACTTAAAAGGCAAAATCCCTTTATTGTATATGGTTATTTTTTGCTTGTTATCAACCAAATGGATGAGGCAACAATAAAAAATATAATTTGTTATATTATTTTCATGTTTGCTTTTAAATGAAGCAAACTAATGGATATTCAGGTATAAATACATGATTTTAATTCTTAACTGAATATAATCGTAATAAAGCATTCTATAACAATAGGATCCTAGAATTCCATGTTCTGTAATGATTCACTCTTAAGACTTACAAAGTGAGGAGATAGTGGTGACATTAGATAAGATTGGGGGTGAAGTTTGAGTTACATGGTAAGTTAAAACTAGAAGTGTAGGATATCTGGTCCCCATAATTTAATCTTGCCTCTTAAGGCTTATTTTTTTCCAATCCTGCAGATACTTTCTAGGTAAAAGGGGTGGAGAGCTCTTTTTGTCCTTCATTTTGAGTTTAAGTTTACCAATGAGGAATCTTTTAATGGTTTTTCTTGTTCCTTCTATGTTAAATACACAGTAGAACTTCATTTTCCCTTGTTTCAGATTTTTGTGGTTTGTAAGAAAATATTTACCTAAAATGTTGAGTAAGTAAAATAACTGGGTCATAACTTAGATTAAAAGTATAGGCCGGGTGCAGTGGCTCACGCCTGTAATCCCAGCACTTTGTGAAGCCAAGGCAGATGGATCACAAGGTCAGGAGATCGAGACCAGCGTGACCAACATGGTGAAACCCCATCTCTACTAGAAATACAAAAATGAGCTGGGCATGGCAGCACGTCCCTGTAATCCCAGCTACTCAGGAGGCTGAGGCAGGAGAATCGCTTGAACCCGGGAGGTGAAGGTTGCAGTGAACTGAGATTGTGCCACTGCGCTCCATCCTGGGCGACAGAGGGAGACTCCATCTCAAAAAAATATATAATAATAAGTATAAAGTGGTTTTAAATTTATTTTTATTTTTATTTTTTGAGACCGAGTCTCGCTCTGTCACCAGGCTGGAGTGCAGTAACGTGATCTTGGCTCACTGCAATCTCAGCTCACTGCAATCTCTACTTCTTCTTTCCCTTGCTCTCACCCTACCCTTTTCTCCAAGATGAAAGAAAGTTGGAAGACTGGTACCAGCTGGTATACCAGCTATATAGGAGACTGATTTCAAACTTAATATTGGGCCCTGTTTTCAAGATCCACTGTTAAATATTGTGTTCTTAAGTTAATTTGCATTTAATTCATATTCTCTCAATTTGTAGGAGCAGTTAAATAATCAGAAAGTCGAAGAAGCTATACAACAGTATGAGAGAGCATGCAAAGGTCAGGAACAAGTTTGTACTTCTGGAAAGGGAAAATTTCCCTTATTCCCCTTGCAGGGCATGCGATGGGGTTATGGCT
Source organism: Rhinopithecus bieti (assembly GCF_001698545.2). NCBI lineage: Eukaryota > Metazoa > Chordata > Mammalia > Primates > Cercopithecidae > Rhinopithecus > Rhinopithecus bieti. Next base: position 1,753,873 of record NW_016812402.1, on the reverse strand, counting down.
TGCTTCATTGGTGCCCTGCAGCTCAAACCCCTAGCGGGGGAGCATGCAGACGGGCAGGTCTTGAGTGTGGGCTCCGACCCCATGGCAGCATCTAGGGTTGAGTGTTTACAGCTCCTGAAGCCCCAGTGGGTGTGTGTTACAGGGTGTTTTTTCAGCCTAGCCATCCACAGGTGGCTTGTGTTAATCAGCTCAGTTAGACCCTCTGCCTTATCTCAAGGACAGAGGGCTTTCTGTATCCCGGGATTCTTGCTCTAGTGTACTGGAAAAATCGGATCACATGTGGGTGTGGAGAATGAGTGCAAGGTTTTATTGAGTGGAGGTAGCTCTCTGCAGATGTATGGGGAGCCAGAAGGGGATGGAGCGGGAAGGTGGTCTTCCCTTGGGCGGCCGGACTCTCCTCTGACTGTCCCTAACTGAATTCCGTGTCGTCTCACAGTAGATGGCCTGCCAGCATCTGCTGGTATCTGCTGGTGTGTTCTTCTGCCAGTGTGTTCCTCTAGACGTTCAGCTGCTTGTGTATGTGCCAGGGTGGTCTTGGAAAATGCAACACTTGGGTGTGAAAACAGGAGTGCCTATCCTCACTTAGGTCTGTGGGCACAGGCCTGAAGGTGGAGCCCTCGCCAGGGACCCTGCCTTTCTGTACCCAGCACTTCCCTGCCTGCCTCCCGTATCACTTCCAGTACTAAAATGATTACAAAATAGGTAGTTGCAATGACAATTGATTAACATTTCCTTTGAAAATTCTGAAGTGAAGTGAGGGCAACGTAAGATGCAGCTTTATTAAAGGAGAAAAGTAGTGATACTAATGAATAATTTATTAACTTAAAGCTTATTCTTAGAAAATTAAAATAAATAGTCAAAGCAACATTGATTTCTTGTAATGGCCAGTATTTTGTGAAAAATAAAGCCAAAGTTTTATATAGGTCACAATGAATGGTGTAGATTTCTGGACAAAATTGTGTAAAGAATAAACTTCAAATAAAATATCTTTAAAATGAAAATGTGTATTTAAAGAAGTTTTAAAAAGCTGCTTAGTAATTTATATTCAAATCCTAGGTGCCGAATTATGAGTTACGCTTTTCTTACTCAGATTGTATTGATTTGTTGCTTGAAATATTGCAAAATTACTTTTTTTTTTTTTGAGATGGAGATTCACTCTTATCGTCCAGGCTGGATGCAGTGGCACAATCTCAGCTCACTGCAAACTCCGCCTTCCTGGTTCAGGTGATTCTCTTGCCTCAGCCTCCCGAGTCGCTGGGATTACAAGCACCGGCCACCATGCCTGGCTAATTTTTGTATTTTTAGTAGAGATGGGGTTTTGCCATGTTGGCCAGGCTAGTCTTGAACTCTTGACCTCAGGTGATCCACCCACCTCGGCCTCCCAAAGTGCTGCGATTACAGGCGTGAGCCACCGCGCCCGGCCACAGACTTTCTTTTATAGATGATACATATTTCTGTTATTAAAATGATACAGACTCCTTTCCTCCTCATTACCCCTTAACTTCTTTGTTCTGTGAGTGAGAGAACTAGGATTTGAACCCAGGTGTGCTTCACTCTTAAGTCTCAGACTCTCTTTACTAATCCATGTTATTTGTACTTGGGCAACAAAAGAAAGGGTAAGACAACCAGGTTATTACTTATTTAGCTGACTTGTACATTGGTGGGGTTAACTTGGATGGATAACTTGGATGTGAAAATATATCTCTGCACACAGTACTGTTTTCTTCTGCCTTTCTTAGGCCTTGTCACCCTAAACATCTCCTATTTCATAGGAAATAGTTCATAGCTCTCTTTTAGGATTCCCCTTTACTCTGGCTCCTTGTCCCTGTTGGCGAATGTGGACACATCTTAGATATTCTGGAAAAGTCTACCCTTGGACTAGGTTGCCCTACAGTTTTTATCATATTTTAACTTTTGTTTTCTTTGCCAAATACGAAGAAGTATGGCATAGGCCTACTGTGACTATTTTAATCTGACTTCCACCTTTTCTTTTTTTTTTTTGAGATGGAGTCTTGCTCTGTCTCCCAGGCTGGAGTGCTGTGGCCGGATCTCAGCTCACTGCAAGCTCCGCCTCCCGGGTTCACGCCATTCTCCTGTCTCAGCCTCCCGGGTAGCTGGGACTACAGGCGCCACCACCTCGCCCGGCTAGTTTTTTGTATTTTTTAGTAGAGACGGGGTTTCACCGTGTTAGCCAGGATGGTCTCGATCTCCTGACCTCGTGATCCGCCCGTCTCGGCCTCCCAAAGTGCTGGGATTACAGGCTTGAGCCACCGCGCCCGGCCAACTTCCACCTTTTCTATGCTTCTAAGTCACTTGTAACCTACATATGTTAAAATCTGGCAGCATTTTGCAATCCCTCCTTTTTATTTTTATTGTTTGGATGTTATTGTACACTCTTCTTTTCCTCATTTATGTTTATAAAGTAGTATTTATTGTATGTGTATTTTTTCTAAATATCAAGGTAATCTATAGCTCCTCCCACCTTGTGAAATTCTCTTGTCTCAGCTTTTATGATCTATTATGTACTACTTACCACCTTTCTCTCAGAGTGAGTCTCAGCTACTCTGGCAGCTTTCCTGATTAAGATGTCATCATCTTTTTTTTATTTATTTTCTCCGTTAGAGAGAAAATGCTCCTATGATTTTAGTTGCGTATGAGACATTTCTCTACAAACAGACAACAAACAAAACTATGTCTTTAACTTTTAAGGCTTTCCCTGCCTTCTAGATTTCTATTTATTTACGGAGTGCCTTTCACTTACCTGTCTTTAATATTGAATTATTAAACAATGGAGATCTAATACATATAACATAAAATTTACCTTTTAAAGGTATACAGTGTAGTGGGCTTTAGTACTTTCTATTCACAAAATTGTACAACCATCACCACTATCTAATTACTGTATGTTTATAGTAACATAAAGTGACAAAAATGTTCACTTTTTTTGTGAACAAAAGTGACTTTTTTTGTCACTTCAAAAAGAAACCCTGTACCTATCAGCCATCATACCCCATTTACCTCTTCCCTCCAGCTCCTATCAGCCTCGAATCTACTTTCTGTCTATGAATTTGCCTATTATGGACATTTCATGTTAAGTCAGTTCATACAATATATGGCCTTTTGTGTTTGACTCTTTTACTTAGAATAATGTTTCCAAGTTTCATCCATATTGTGTATGTATCAGTACTTTATTCCTTGCTATGGCTGAATAATATTCCACATTTTATGTGTCAGTTGATAGACATTTGGGTTGTTTCCACTTTTGGCTTTTATGAACATTTATATGCAAGTTTTTGGGTAAACATTTTTAATTTTCTTGGGGATGGTAAGCAAGTGCTGAATGTGCAGCACTTGATTGCTTGTTCATTTAGTAGTCATTTATTTCACTATGATTGCTCATAGCTTTCCTTAGATAATATCTTTAGATAGCTATGATGAGATATCTATCTCAGACTTCTTTACTTTGCTTTATTTTCCATTTTATCAGTTGTTTATTTTGGGGTTCTTTCCTGAAATAAAATGTAAATTACTGGAGTCAATGGCTGATTAAATAATTATCTTTTTGCCTTTACTGCTGTAGTTTGCTAGCTTTCAAATAATAGTTGACTAGCCATTAGTGAGGTTATCATTGGTGTTCTGGAAATTTTTTAATTGATAACTAGATTTGTAAATTATTTTTCTAGTCCTCTATTTAGAGTCAAAAATGCAAAGTGTAAGAGGGAGGGGATTATTTGAATAAAATTATAATTAATTGTGTAATATGAATATATTTGAAAATCATGCTTTTTGAAAAAAAGATTTATATGATAATATGAAGGTGACTTTAATACTAGGAATTCAGTTTTACTAGCATACCTGAAAGCCTGCATCAATGGAAAAATACTAAAAACTGCTCATACAGTTTTCTCTTACTGTTTAGTTTGTTTTACCTTTGCTTTATGTGCACTTTGAGGGAGCCATCTTTGGGTATTTGTGTTACTAAAAGCAGCCTGAGAGTGAGCTATGCATTTATAACTTTTATCACCTCTGACATCAGTAATAGTTGCTAAGAGTTCTCTGAAATGAGCCCTGCTACTGTGTGCCATCACCAGAGGCGACAAACTGATCTTCCCTCTTTATCTGTTTCCTCAGACAGGGTTAATATAGAGTTACTTACAAGTAATTGCTGTAGTCATTCTTCAAGGGCCAGAAACACTTTTAGGAAGGCTGTTAATACTAGCTTTTCAAAAGCTATTTCTGAGGAGCTGGTTTTAAATAAAAATTTAAGATAGAAATAAATGTTTGAATATTTTCTAGAAAAGTAACTACTTGAGATTAAAAAAATAGTTCAAATTGGGATTGAGCTTTTTTAGTTTTAGCAGGTAAAGGTTTTAGTTTGGTTGGAGAATATTAACACTGAAAATAAATATTTTGCCAAATAATGTTTTTTCCCCCTAAATCCTAAGATTTATGTTTATAGTAATAGTTATATTGGAATAGTTTAATTGTATTAGAAATTGTTAAGTTTACCTGAAAAAACTTTTTTCCATTCATCCACTCTTGCAGTCATCCAAGCATCCATTTTTATACCAAATATATATTTAGTATGTCATATATACCAGTACTGTTGAGACATTGAGGATATAGCAATGAATAAGACAAAGTTTCTGCCTATATGGAACTAATATTCTATTACAGTTAATAAAATGTATTTTAATTTTAGAAGAACTTAAGAAAATTGGATATTTAGAGGCTATTAATTTCTAAAAGTGTTCTCCCCCAATTTTTAGATCTAAATATTAAAGAGAAAATAATTGAAGACATGCGAATGACACTAGAAGAACAGGAACAAACTCAGGTAGAACAAGATCAAGTGCTTGAGGCTAAATTAGAGGAAGTTGAAAGGCTGGCCACAGGTAAAACAAGATTGCATACATTTCTCTAAATACACTTTTTCATTAAAAAAAAATTTTCCTAGATTGCTTCCCTTGTTAAAGTAGTATGTATTTACAGCGATTCATAATGGAAAAGTATTTGGTGTTTTTTGAATGTCCTATTACTTGTCATTTTCCACTGTGATGAAAATTGTTTCAGTAAAATTATATGCAGTAAAGAAGGAGTAAGGACAGTCCATGATAACTTACGAATTATAAATTGCAAGTTATGGATGATAACTTGCAATGTTCCCTAGATGTTGAGAGTACGCTTTGAACTGAGTTTCGCCTTTGTCGGGCTTTTAGCATTATCTTGTATGTTGATCTCAATAAATACTTTGATTTCATTGCTTTCAGAATACCATCAGAGTTTTTCTAGAGTATATGGAAAAATAGAACATTTACAAATAAAAAAGTTATGTGTGATTTTTGTAGAAAGGGCAAGAAATTTAGAATTAAGAAATTGTCTATGCCATTTTATATATAACCTTGACAGGGTACTTGTGCATACTCAGCCTAATTTTCCTCATCTGTAAAATGTGGTTGATGATGATAATGCCATATATACTATTGCACATAAAATCATCTGACTTGAAGATTCATATTGTACATTATTCTTGTCAAGATCAGATGAGATGAAAAAATGTAATAGTACTTTGTAAACCCTAAAACGCTTTTATAACTGTATTTTGGTGAATGAAATTGTGATGAAGATGAGGACAGTGAGTCTATGTGACTTCATACTTTTCTAGCCACTTTCATGGACATGGGAAACTTTTTTCTTGAGAACTGCATGAAGTTTTCTATATAATAAGGTTGACAATGAATTTATTATACTATACTGTGAATACTATTCATTGGATTCCTGAGAAGTCCCTGTAGTTCCTCTTCACTAAGAATTTAGTAAGAACTCCTAAAAGTTAAACTGTAGAATAGCCTCAGTTCCATCTTGGTCTGTGTTCTTTATCTGGGCTCTACTGATTTGTGTCTGCAGCCCATGTCAAGTGTATCTCTACATGGTATAACTTTTGCATATGCTTTAAAACATAATTTTATGTCTTCAAATCAGAATTGGAAAAATGGAAGGAAAAGTGCAATGATTTGGAAACCAAAAACAGTCAAAGGTCAAATAAAGAACATGAGGACAACACAGATGTGCTTGGAAAGCTCAGTAATCTTCAAGATGAGTTACAGGTATGACTTTATATATGTTTTTATGTTTGTATGTATCTGTCTTTATTATATTTCTAATAAGAGGAGAATTCAGTATTTTATATTTTGTAATTAACTTAGATATGGGTGAAATAATACCTGGCAAATGTTAATATGTAAATATAACTTTTCAGGGCACATTGAAATGATATGAGGAAGAAATTCCAAGATACAACCTATTAAGTGCCAGTGAAATATAGTGATTGGGTCCTCAGTTTTATATTTTACATGTATAATTCTCAGGCCACTGCTTCCAATGTCCTTGTGCCCATTTTTCTACTCCTTAAACTTCTTACTCATCAAATACTGCTGTGGAGAAAATGACCATCAGGAGAATTATTTTGATTACTGTAAATCTCTTCAAAGTTTAATTATTAAATTGGAATAGAACTGTATATCTGAACACTGACATACATATAAACTATACTATATAGAAGATATTCTATTGTGTGTGTTTTTTTTTCTTGTTCAGCTTTAACATACAACATATGGGGGAAACTTTTTTTCATAGGATGTACCAAATACTGTTGTATTTTGTACATTTTATGAGAAGTGGCATTCATAACAGAAGCTGTGGGATTGAAGGAAACATATTAATAATGGTTTTGGGAGATTGGCTGCATCTAATTTTTTTTAAAATTCTGGCTGTACATTAATCATATGCTGAAAACAAATACAAAAAACTACTTTTTTGTTACATATTATATATTCTAAAATTTACCCTTTTCATTGTGAAATTCCAAAAGCAGTTAGAACAAAATAAATATTATGAAAAAAGTGTGTCAACCATATTGGGAATGTTTGCATTCAAAAGTATTTGTGTATTTTGCATTGTTCTAAGATGATATAATCACATTAGTGTAGATTATAAACTTTGTAATCCTGGAATGGACTGCCATACTTTGTAATACAGTGATTTTAGAAATTTTCTTTCTCTTTTTTTTTTTTTTTTTTTGAGATGGAATCTTGCTCTGTCGCCAGGCTGGAGTGCAGTGGGCGATCTCGGCTCACTGCAGCCTCTGCCTCCTGGGTTCCAACGATTCTCCTGCCTCAGCCTCCTGAGTTGCTGGGACTACAGGCGCCTGCCACCATGCCCGGCTAATTGTTTTGTATTTTAGTAGAGACGGTGTTTCACCATGTTGGCCGTGATGGTCTTGATCTCCTGACCTTGTGATCCGCCCACCTCCACCTCCCAAACTGCTGGGATTACGGGCATGAGTCACCGCACCCAGCCTAGAAGTTTTTTAAGTGGTATTACTGTTTTTATTTCAAATTAAGTTCTACTTGGGTTTTTTATATATAATATTAAATGCCTCTGAACCCAAAGAATCTGTGGTACCAGTTTGAAAATTACTGATCAGCAGTATTCTCTGTCCAGCTCTTCTGGATGTTCTTTTAATAAATACCTTGTTGCACAAGTTATTTTTTATTTGGCATCTCGTAGGCCCAGGAATATTTTATTTTTAAAACCATCCAGTTAGAAATGACCACCATAAACAAAGCCTTTTTTATTGCTTTGGCATTTAGGAAGATTTGAGTCAGTTTAACTGTTTCAGAAATTTGAATTGTTTATTTTTTCTTAAGGTCACTGATAAAAGTATTTAAATGGACTTCATAGCAAAATAAACTTGTAAAGGAAATGTGTTTAGGAAAGCAAACCAGTTACTATTATTATTTTAAATAATCTGAAACTTTGATCTTGTCATTATTTAAAGTAAAACATTTAAAGTTTTTATAGAGGTGAAAAGTAATGGATTGTATGAAAATGTCATAGAAGCATGTATTGACTACTTTGTAGGCATATGATAATAACTTATACCATTTATATATATAGGAGTCTGAACAGAAATATAATGCTGATAGAAAGAAATGGTTAGAAGAAAAAATGATGCTTATCACTCAAGCGAAAGAAGCAGAGAATATACGGAATAAAGAGATGAAAAAATATGCTGAAGACAGGGAGCGTTTTTTAAAGCAACAGAATGAAGTGGTTAGTAACAATTGTATCTTTGATGTATTTCACTTGCTTTCCTTGGTGTGTTAAATGTATTTCTGGAATTACCAGTTTCTACATGGTTTTCTGTTTTTGGTTTTTTAAAGGCAGGTTATCATATTTATAAGATAACTTTTCTGTTCCAGTTTATCTTGACATTCACTAATGTTCTTGTTTTAACTTGTTTCAGTTGATTTAGCATGTTGAGAGAATACCTTATTGCTTCTTACTGTCTAGATACTGAAGTTAAAAATCTCTTCCTTTTGACCGTTATGGAGTAGTCCCTATTTTAAAACTTTTTGCATTTTGAACTGTAGATTGTAATATTGTGTACATTTTATCACATAAAGTCACCTAAATAGTTTCTAAAAGACTGTATATATAGTAGAAATGACCTTCAGTTGTAAAATAACCTACAGTTTACCAGCTGTAGCTCTTGTAATGATTCTGTCTTAGCCTGTTCTTTTTTTCTAATTGGCACTTAGTCTGTTTGACATGCAATGTTGGCAATCAGAAAAAAGAAGCTAAACGTTATTGTTAATCCGAGGAAAGCTATTGAGCAACAAATATTTTAAAATGAAAAACTAGTGTCTGTAAAAATAGTAACTTGGCAGTATCATATTGTCATCTGTTGGCATTTCCTTTTTTTGTGACTGCATTTGACTAAAGACAGTTAAACTTTCCTATAAAAACTGGAAGATTTTCCTTCCTTCCTTCCTTCCTTCCTTCCTTCCTTCCTTCCTCTCCACCTCCCTCCCTCCCTCCCTCCTTCCCTTCCTCCCTCCTTCCCTTCCTTCCTTTCCTTCCTCTCCCCTCCCTCCCCTTTCCTTTTTTCTTTCCTTCTTCCTTTCCTTCTTCCTTTTCTTCATCCTTTCCTTCTCCTCATCCTTCTCTTTTTCCTTCTCCCTTTTCCTCTCCCTTTCCTTCTCCCTTCCCTTGCTTTCTCCTTTCCCTTCCCCATCCCCATCCGCTTCCCTTTCCCTTTCCCATTTCCCTTTCCCTTTCCCTTTTCTTTCTTCTTTTAAAGAGACAAGGTCTTGCTCATCACCCAGGCTGGAATGCAGTGGTGCAGTCATGGCTCACTGCTGCCTCAAACTTCAGGGCAAAAGCAATCTTCTACCTTAGCCTCCCAAGTAACTGGGACTAGTAACTGGGACTACAGGCACATGCCACCACACCTAGGTACATTTTTTATTTTTTGTAGGGACAGAGACTTGCTGTGTTGCCCAGGCTGGTCTCAAACTCCTGGTCTCAAGCAGTCCTCCTGCCTCACCTTCCCAAAGTATTGGGATTATGGGTGTGAGCCACTATGCATCATACCTGGCCTGGAATGTTAGTTTTCAATAAGGTAAGGACGGTTTTTCCACTTTTTTTCCTCCCTAGCTTTAAAGCTGCTTTTAACATTGAATATTGAACAGAGTTGGCCAGTTTTTATTAAAATGAGACGGTTGTGAGCTAAACTTTCCAGCACACTTGCTAAACTCCAGACCATACATGTATTGTACTCCAGAAATCAAGCCCTTGGTTGAAGTATGTGTCCTTTCTGAAGCTAGAGAGTCTACCATTGAATGCTCTGTCCTCATAAATTTGCTCCCATAAAAAAGTTTACTTTTTTATTTTGAAATCATTTTCTTTACAGAAAAATTACAGAAGTAGCACATAGAATTCCTGTATACCTATCACCGAACCTTCCTGACCCAGTAGTAAGAGGCAATAAGTAAAATCAAAACAGAAGGCTGTCATAGTTGTTCCAGTTCCAAACCAGTGGTTTCTCTGGTAGCAATGCCAGCAAATAATCTCACTTTGAATTTTTAATGCTAGGGAAAACTAGTTTACTCTTTTCTTTCATATGTTTCTTTATAATCATACTTAGGTTGTTTATGTGTCTGCCATATTTAGGAAACACGTTTTGATGTAATGTTAATTTTTGATGTAAAAGTAACATGGAAAGCAAATAGAACATAGTTCAATGAGTTATTGTAAAGCCAGTACCCACTTAACTAATACCTATTTCAAGAAGTAGAACACTGCTCCACCCCAGAAGCTCCTTCATCTGCCTCTTTTCCAGTGGTAATAACTAATCTGTTCTTCAGTGTTACACTTCAGTTTTGTCTGTTTTTGGGTTTTATGTAAATTGAAATATATGAATACATTTGATTGTGCCTGACTTCTTTTCATTCACTATTTTATGTTTGTGAGAATCATCCATCCATGATTCCATGCATGTATCTGGAGTTAGTCCACTTTCATTGCAGAATATTTAAGTGTATGAATAAACCACTGCTAATTCATTTTAATGTTGAAGATATTTGGATTGTTTTCTGGTTTTGGCTGTTATGAGTAAATTTTCCTATAAACATTTTTATACATTTATTTTGGTGCATATTTACATGTATCTCTGTTGTATATATATATACAAGACAATTGCTAGATGATGGGGTATATGTATGTGAAATTCTAGTAGAATGCTGCACTGATTTTCAAAGCAGTTGTACCCATTTATACCTCAACTACTGTTGCAGTAGCTATATAGTCCCAGCAAGGTATATTGTCAGTTTTTAAAATGGTTTTAATTTGCTTTTCCCTAATTATCAATGAAGTTGAAGATTGTTTCATTTGTTTATTGGCTGTGTTTATACAAGTTCCCTTACCTGTTTCTCTGTTGGATTGTCTAGCTTCTTCTTATTTGTAGGAATTCTTTATAGTTTTCAGGATAGAAGCCCTTTTTGTAATGTATTGCAAGTACCTTCTTTCTATCTCTAGTTTGCTTTTCTTTCTTACTGCCTTTTGTGAGTAGGAGTTCTCATAAATTATTATTGTAGATATTGTAGATATTACAATTATTGTAGATAATTTTATAGTACTGTAGGTAATTGTCCTAACATTTTTCTTTATGAAGCCCAAGGACTTGAAGATGGTGTGTTATATTATTTCCTGAAAGCTTTGAAGTTTTATCTTTCATATTTAGATACTAGAATTGATTTTTATGCTGGTGTGAGATAGTGGTCAAAGCTCTTGATGTTTGTTTTAATGTGAATTACCACCAATTGATGTGGAAATATTTATGGAAAAGACTGTTTCTTTCTCACTGTTCTGCCACTTTTGTCATAAATCAATTGCCCACGGGTTAATTTTGTATGTAATGTAAGATTAGGGTTGGGTTTTTTTTTTTTTTTTTTTCATTTGGCTATTCAGTTGTTCCAGCACCGTTTATTGGGAAGATTGTCCTTCCTTTCATTGAAGTTTTTGCCACTTTTTTAGGTCAGTTGACCGTACATTTGTAGATTGTCTCTTCTGTCCCATTGATTTCTCTATCTGTCTTTACACACTGACTTGATTAATGTGCCAACTTGAAATTATAGATAATTGCTCTCGTTTTGTTCTTCATTTTCAAAATAATTTTGAGTATTCTAGATGATTTGCATTTCCATATAATTTTTAAGAGTCACCTTTTCCATTTCCACACACATTCACACATACCAGAATTTTGATTAAAAGTGCATTAACTCTATAGATCTATTTGGAGGAGACATCTTAGCAATATTGAGTATTTTGATCCTTGAACACAGACCAATCTCTCCATTTATTTAGGTGTTCTTTAATCTCTTTCAGCAATATTTTATGGTTTTTCATATTTAGGTTTTACACATTTTCTTTATCGGTATTTCATGATTTTGAACCAATTGTAAATGGTCTTGTTTTCTATTTTCATTTTCTATTGTTTGTTGCTATTACTGTAATTTTACCCACTAATTTTCCAAATATTGGCAGAAATGTTGATACTAGTTTGAAAGCTATACCTATAATTGTATTGAAAGAAGTTACCAGTAAACTGATTTTGGAATGAGATGGAATATGGATAAAATAACATGGACATTTATAAAATGATATGTATTTTGTTTTATAATTAAATATTTTATCTAGACTAATTTGTTATGTAATCTTGTTTGCAGCTATATTTATGGTGTTACATGTAATAATTTCTAAACATTCTTAGATTCATAATATATCAAGGTTGATTTTAATATTTTCTTTATTTCTTGATTAGGAAATACTGACAGCCCAGCTGACAGAGAAAGATAGTGACCTTCAAAAGTGGCGAGAAGAACGAGATCAACTGGTTGCAGCTTTAGAAATACAGCTAAAAGCCCTGATATCCAGTAATGTACAGAAAGATAATGAAATTGAACAACTAAAAAGGATCATATCAGAGACTTCTAAAATAGTCAGTAGTCTTTTTTGCTATGCCTTTTTAATTGAACATAGTAATTACTTAATTGACTAACTCTTAAAGGATAAAAAAGTGTAAGTCTTAATAGACCAAAAGGAATCAGAGTATTTAAAATGTGGAGATTTTCATGATTGTGAGTTTTGAAATTTATCATTGAGATTGATTTGTCAGTCAATGACTGAGATGTAGCATTTTCTCCAATATTTTGGTTATATCTCTCAGGTAGAGTAATTAGAAAATGAACAATTTATGGGTTTAGTCCCTAATCTACCTTTAAAATATGGATATGTGATTCAACATGAACTCTTGGTGATTTGAATACTTGGACCCATCCTTAACTTTATTTTATAAAAGTACAAATTATTTTGAAAGTAAGCCTAAGGGTAGAGAGACATGAGTCATTCAGCTGTTACTTTTATATTACCTTGGAACTGGAAATCCTGAAAGAGGAGAGAATTGCCTTTTAGAGATAGTAAATAGTAAATAGAATCTGGGTATATCTGAAGCTAGTCTTTCTGGAGTAAATAATCTGTACTTAAAAATATGCTGCTCTAAAGCCTTCAGACAATAGGAAAAATATGTATGTGTGTGTCACATCAAAAGACTATGTAAGAGAGATTACTTGCTTTAAAAAGAGGTAGTATTGTGTTGTTTAATAATATAGACTAGAAATTCAGAAAAACTAGGTATCAACTCCTGTCACTGTGGTTTTGGGACGTTTGAGAAAAATTACTTATAATTTCTGATCTTTATCTAAAACAGATAATAGTGTTTTCCTAACAGAGTTGTGAAATTAATGAAGATTGTAAAACAAGTAGCACAGTTCTTACTCCAGTAGAAATCAATACATGCTACTTTCCCTTTTATGAATTCAGTAGAGTCTTTCTTATTTGGCAGTAATGGGGAGGTGACATAAGAGGTTTACTTGACTTGATTTTGATGGCTGTGATAAGGAGGTCTGTGTACAGTTTATTAAATTTTAAAATGTAATCTGATATTTCTTTATAAATTACCTAAGTAGAGTTTAGAAATAGAACTTTATGACTGAGAAAATGGGATGAAGAATGTGCTGCAAGAAAAGGTTTAGCTTTCCTTATGGTCTTTTATACTCTAATGCTATAGTTGCATTCCTGGGAAGCCTCTAGTTTTTCAAAATTGTGTTATCAAAAGCAACTGTTGGGATACTGAGCAATTCTTACTCAGTACACACCTTGACCATGCCATTTAACGTGTGTGGTTCTCTATTTCCTCATCTGGAAAGTAGCAATAATGATTCTTGCCAGACCTACCTGCAGAGTTACAATGAAAGTAAAGCAAGAGAATGTGTGCAGAACACTTGGAAGTTGCAAGCAGTCTTTCAGATTTCTCCTTAGATCAGAGTCAATAAACTGGAAAGTGACCCAGCCTTTCCTGAGTCTCTGAGGATGAAAGAGAAGTAGGAAGGCTAGATGGTCATTAAAGATGTCTTTACTTATTTCCACTGTTTAGTTTCACACAAATCTTGATTTTATATTCTTTATGTGAAGTGTTTTCAGTATATTTTCAGGTTACATTGCCCTGTTGCTTTAATATTGCCTTACTTTAGGAAACACAAATCATGGATATCAAGCCGAGACGTATTAGTTCAGCAGATCCTGACAAACTTCAAACTGAACCTCAATCGACAAGTTCTGAAATTTCCAGAAATAAAGTAGAGGTGGGTATTTGGCAACACAGTCCACTTATTGATTCTCTTTATCCACTATTACTAAATAGCACTTGCAAGTGTAATATAATCAGTTGCTGAAGATACTTTACTGCACAATTAGCTTTATGCGCTCTGGGTTGTGTGAAAGAAACTAGAGGCTTTTGAGGAGAGGTGAAATTCTTTTGGGAGATCATAACCCCAAATGATGTTAATCTCATCTTAAAAGCAGTAGATCTGTTAATATAAACAAACTTGATGGTCGGAAATAGGAAATCCTACGAAAGAGAAAATAGGGATAATTTGCTGTCATAAAAGGTTGCTTTAATAAGCATTGTGTTAAATAGTATTTTTTGGAATTGTATCCGTTTAATAGCTTTGTCACCAGTCTTCAGTAACAACTCATGAGTTTCCTTAATTGTTTTGGGCTTAGGGTTCTGTGAATAACTTTGGATAATATAGAGATTCTGAGGTTGGATATGAAATAGATAAAATTCTATGTTACTTTAAAATTTTGAAGATAAAATTACTTTTAAATTTCTTTTAAAACACATTTATTGGGAGCATTCAGAGTTGGGAACCTTTTTAAGCACTGAGGATACAAACATCAATAAGACATGATTGTCATCCTCAAGGAGTGTAAGGTAGATACATAAGTGACTGACTTGTTTGATTTTACTTATGGGCAAAGTGTTATAGTAGAATATAAAATGAGTACTATAAGTAACACTGAGGAAGATGAAATGAATTTTGCCTGAGTGGTTGTGGAAGTGGATTAAAGAAGGTGATGCCATATTGTATCTTATGAATAGAAGCTTATTAAGCAGACAATGGGAAGAAAAAGTCTTAAAAAAAAAAAAAAGAAAAGAAATGGGGTTTCACTGTGTTTCTCTGGCAGCTGGACTTGAACTCCCGGGCTTAAACAGTCCTCCTGCCTCAGCCTCCTGAGTAGCTGGGACTACAGGCATGTGCCACCATGGCCAACTAAGAAGGACATTTTAATCTGGGAAAATAACATGAGCCATTCATTTTGTCTTGGTTTTTCCTCGACAGTTATTAGTAGTTTCAAATAATTAGCACTGACCTTGGGGACTAATACAAATCATAAATTTCAGAGAAAAGTTTGAAATTGATCCATAAACAAGGCTTAATTCTTGATTGCATGTACAAACACATATAAAGGAACATTTCTTTCTCCATAAATGTATGTATGTTGTCCTAATTTCCTGGTTCCAATTTTCTAATTCCAGCAGTTATTGTATATTCCACAGTTTGGGGAATCATATTGTTAGGCTATTTTGTATCGTTCTTGCCTTCATGTAATCGATATGCTTAACCAGGCTGAAAGTCCAAAATGATTAATTCACTTAACTGGTAGTTGATTCTGGGACTT
Source organism: Rhinopithecus bieti (assembly GCF_001698545.2). NCBI lineage: Eukaryota > Metazoa > Chordata > Mammalia > Primates > Cercopithecidae > Rhinopithecus > Rhinopithecus bieti. Next base: position 1,738,447 of record NW_016812402.1, on the reverse strand, counting down.
CCCCTGGACTTCATTTGTGGCCTCTCCCTGTGGATTGGACTTCTCATGGCATGGCAACTGGTCTCAGATGGGGCATTTTGAGGGAGAGTGTCCTGAAAGTGTTCTAAGAGGACAGGACAGAAGTTGTAATGCTTCTTATGTTTGAGCCTTAGATGACCATAATGTTATTTCTACCACATCCTATTGGCTATAAGGCCCAAATTCAAATAGAGGGGAATGAGAGACTCTGTCTCTCAATGGGAAGAGTAGCAAAGTATTTGCAGCCTACTTTAATATAACCAGGCTGTTTGTCAAAAATCCCAGCCTCCTCCCTTGGCTATTTCTGATTTACTGGGTTTGTGGTAGGGCCCAGGAGTCTTATAAACGAATTCTGTAAGTAATTCTTATGATCATACAAGTTTGGGAAATACCGATCTCTTAAGTTGCCCCTAATTTTAACATACCATGTGTGAGCCTGAAGAAGGTAGATGATTACTCAATCTTTCTGTCTTGCTGTGACCTAGCACACTTTTTGTCTTTCCTGATGCATTGTCTTGAATAGGCATTTGAGAGAACTAATTCTTTGTGGTTTATAAATGTATACTCTACAAATAAAATTTTTCCTTTTAAATCCTGTTGTAGGATGGATCTGTAGTCCTTGACTCTTGTGAAGTGTCAACAGAAAATGATCAAAGCACTCGATTTCCAAAACCTGAATTAGAGATTCAGTTTACACCTTTACAGCCAAACAAAATGGCAGTGAAACACCCTGGTTGTACCACACCAGTGACAGTTAAGATTCCCAAGGCTCGGAAGAGGAAGAGTAATGAAATGGAGGAGGTAAATACTTAACTGATGAGTATATTTAACAAACAAATCTTATTATAAAGCTGTTACAGTATAGAGTTAAACTCTGCTATATTGCCCTCCTGTTCATAGGCACTGCTGTTAGAGACCAAAATCACAATTTATGCTATATTTTATACCCTTTAAGGGTATCACTATGAGCCAGGCATGGTGACTCATGCCTGTAATCCCAGCACTTTGGGAGGCTGGGGCTGGCGGATCACTTGAGGTCACGAATTCAAGACCAGCCTGATCAACATGGTGAAACCCCGTCTCTACTAAAAATACAAAAATTAGGCAGGAGTGGTGGTACACACCTGTAATCTCAGCTACTCAGGAGGCTGAGGCAGGAGAACAACTTGAACCCAGGAAGTGGAGGTTGCAATGAGGTGAGATGGCACCACTGCACTCCAGCCTGGGTGACAGAGCAAGACTCTGTCTCAGAAAAATAAAGAATATTACTGTGGTTTAATGGTCTTCAGATAAAAAGCTATGTATATTAAAAGATATAGCTTATCCCTTGCTTCAGTTGAACTATAATACATCAAATGATGGTAGATTTTACTGGAGAGCCATTTCAGTATACCAGTCCTGTTCATACTTAGTCACTTTCCCTGTAATGGAAAAGAAAAGGGGGTTATTTAGAAATCAGAGAAACTGAAATGGCTAACTTGCTTGAGTATAATCTTTGTCATTTAACTAAAATCTTTAGTCTCTATGGTCATAGCAAGTTTTAAAAGAGAAATCCTTTTTTCATCAGCCAATGTTAAAATTTGGGCCTCTATGTAGTGGTAGGCTAAAAGCTATTAACCTCTTAAGCTGCAGTTTCTTGGTTGAAGGGTTGCCAAACTTACCGTGTCCTAGTTGTGGAGATTTGGCAAGTCAGATAAGGTTTCTGATCCTGTTTTCTCCTTTTCGAAACACTGGATTAATGTGTTTAAAATGCTTATTAGCTTTTGCTCTGCAAGTGGCAGATACATAATAAATAGTAATATTTATTTTTAAAGTAACTTGTTTTAAGCTTAAAACTAATTGCAAACTCTCTAGCAAAATATTTTTTCTTCAACTTTCTTTTACTTCTTTAAAGAGTATATTTTCAAGCTGGTGGAAGAGCAGAAATAGTATTAACCGTACTCCTGAGGCTGGCTGTCTGGTAATAATTTTGCTGAGTGAATATTGTTTAGCACAGTTTTTCTGCTACACATGTAACACCTTGAGAGATTGTTTTGTGGAGTCTTACTAGTTAACTTTTGTTTCATATATTTAATTTTTAAAAATACCATTAAAACACTGAGTTTCATCATCTAGTTGGCTTTTTCTTGATCCATTTTTTTTCAACGAAGAAGGAAACACCGAGTGTAGTTCTCAAGAATGTTAAAATATAAATATTTTATTAATTTTACTATTGGCATATATCCTTCATGTCTATTTCAGAAAAGATTTACAGATTGTTGTAAATACATCATGTAGAAACTTTAAATTTTTTAATTGATTTTGCTACATCTTCACTGCTGTAATAAACTAAGTATATGGGCCCCCATGAAAATCATTTATGCAATGCTATTTTCTTTTTTTCTTCCACATACTATTATTATTATTATTATTAAGTTCTGTGGTATGTGTGCACAATGAAAAGTTTTGTTACATAGGTATACACATGCTATGGTGGTTTGCTGCACCCATCAACCTGTCACCTACACTAGGTGTTTCTCCTAATGCTATCCCTCTCCTAGCCCCCCGCCCCCGGACAGGCTATATTCTAATCCAGTGAAGACTCCAAAGAGCTCCTTACTGACCTCTATGTGTGGAGGTAGCCTCACGGCCTCTTTTCACTTGCATCCCGTGATTACCATCTGTCTTTTCCCTGTCGTGGCATCTGCTTCTTATGACCCTTGTAACTTCTGCTTTGTAACTCGAATTCTGAGGTTCAGTCATGATCTTTTCTCTGCTTCTCTTCTTGCCCCCTTTATCCCCTTTTGTCTTTGGTTCAACTAGAATTTGCAGCAGTTCAAGTCAGTGAGTATATCTGTAAAGGCTTTGTCCTATGTGAGGTTATTTGGGGAAAAGAAGAGTAAGATGCTATACCCATGTTGTAGAGAAGAAAGATAATATTTTAAAAGTTTTCACATTTTACGTGTGGTTATATGAAGTTTTGTTTTTATTTTATTTTTGATATTGTCAGATGTCAATGAGAGAACTTAGACATAGATGCTTATATTATTTGGGAGTTAGGCAATAGGTAGGTATATTGCTATGCTGTATTTTAAACCTCAATTTCAAATAAAAGATATTATTCCTTTCATGTTTTTCATTTAGCTTATGTAATTTCATTACTTGTGATATATGTGAAAAATTCACACCTTCAATCAGGGTTTCTCAACTCCAGCACAGTTGACATTTTGGGCTGTATACCTCTTTGTTTTAAGGGCTATCCCATGCATTATAGGGATATTTAACAGCATTCCTGGCTTCTGCCCACTCGTGGCCAATAATGTCCCCTTCTGCCTGGCAAAGACAACCAAAAATAACTTCAGACATTGCCATTGTCCTCTGAATTCAAAATTGCCCTCGGTTAAGAGTCACTGTTTTAAGTGATAATATAGCTTTTTACATATTTTCTTTTTTGAATCTAAAGAAAGAAAATATTATCAAGAAATTAACCGGTGCTAAAATTCATTATTTTTAGGACTTGGTGAAATGTGAAAATAAGAAGAATGCTACACCCAGAACTAATTTGAAATTTCCTGTTTCAGATGATAGAAATTCTTCTGTCAAAAAGGAACAAAAGGTGTGTCTTTTAATTTGTCCAAAATTATAGCAATTATCCAGAAATCCAATTGTGTTCCATTATAACTCATTTATCTTCTCTTTCCTATACGTCTAATTCAGTTGAGATATAACCTTTAGCATTCGGCCAGTAGCAGCTACTTTATGCGTTTACTTCTGACTTTAACAGTCTGCCTGAAAAACTCTTTTTGCCGTTGTCTGACCCTTTTATCCCTATCCTTATATACTAAATCTCAAGTTTCCTACCTGAGAATTCATAACCTGTCTCTGGCCTCTTTAGTTCAGCTATGGCTATAACTATTTCCTTCTAACACTTCTCATCAACAATAACAAAAAATGTTTGTTTATTAGGTTCCCACACATCCATCATCTAAGAAAACATATTCTTTACGGAGTCAGGCATCCATAATTGGTGTAAACCTGGCCACTAAGAAAAAAGAAGGAACACTACAGAAATTTGGAGACTTCTTACAACATTCTCCCTCAATTCTTCAGTCAAAAGGTTTGCAGAAAATTAATGTAATGACCTTTTTTTTGTTAGATGTAGGGTACATTTTAATACCTAATTGATATATAAACTCAACAACTGTTCAGTGAATATTATACTTCAAATAGGCATTGTCCTGTACTAGGTAGTGTGGGAAGAAACATGTAAAAGGATGATAGATCTAGGTGTTCACTATGTAGTAGAGGAGAAAGGCAATATTTAAGTAACTGATCCAGAGCATGCTACTTAATATAGTAATAGGGGTACAAACAAAGGTATGATAGTATTGGAGGGAAAAGAGCTACTCTGACTGGGGGGCTTTGGGAAGATTTTTATGGGAGAGATGGGATTTACCCTGTGTATTGAAATGTGGGCAGGATTACACTCTCTAGGGTGTCCAAAGGTGAGAATACAGTCATGGGTTCTTAGTTTCTGTTTTTGATTGGGCCAGGAAATCCCCTTCCTCATCCCTGTTTTCTGCTTATCACTAGAGGCAGAAACTAAAAACCATGGCTTCAGGCTGCTAAAAGCCTAAAACAAAACAAAATAGAACAAAAACAACAAAATATGGTGGGTTGGACAAGTTTGCCAGTATTAGTATTATGGTATATATCCTTCTAGTGTTTTTTTCTATGCATATGTAAACACTATTTATGTATAATATGTCAAAAACACATATTTTCATAAATACCTATTGAGTTTAGCTGCAAAACAGTACGCTTAGTGCTTTTTTTCTTGATAATATAATGTGGACATATTGATACCTGTGTATAAAGATACATACACGTGTGTGTGTGCACATATGCAGAAGGAATAGTTTTAACACAGGTGGAGTATCAGAAAAATGTAGGAAATGTTCATGCAATTACAGGCAGCAGTATGCATCTGGCATGTAGAATGTGGAAGGACTATCTTAGGGGTGAGATGGAGGAGTGGGTTTTTGTGAGGTTACCTGAGTGACAGCAATAGGATGAATTAGAGACCAGAGTGAGGAGTATAGGGAGGTAAAGGAACTAGAAGCAGGGGGCAGTTAAATTGAACCAAATAGGTTGTGTGAGAATACTTTTTGTGAAAACTTACCACAGACGTTTCCAAACTTTGTTGGTTCACAGTGCCCTTAATGTCTCAGTAATTAATTTCCATTTTGCCTCTGCACCCAAAGAACCACTAGCAGTCTCATGCATTAGAACTTAAGACCAAACAACCACTGAAAATTCAGCTTCTGAAAATTCAGATTGCAAAGATAATGTCATAATCAAAAGAAATGTAATTCAGTATCATTTTGAAACTGAACTACCTTGGGCTATTGAGCATCATTGTTTTCCCTGAAGATTGAAAATATCCTGAGGTGCTTCTATAGGTTTGCTGCAGCATGCCTTAGTACACAGTTTGGGAACTTCTGACCTATCAGACCCATTTGTATATTTACATACATTTAAAAAATACATACATTTAAAAAATGTGTTTGTATAAACAGATAAAATATCTGGAGGGACAAACAACAAACTGTTAAATGTCTAAATTTGGAGAGGAGGGACATCTTTTCTTTAGAGTCCTTTAGGCTTATTGATTACTACTTTTATATTAAAAAGCAATGTATTTTCAAGGAGAGGCAGGTAGCTATAATAAGTACATAATCAGGTAAGGGTAACAATTCTCTTACTTCATTGACTTGGTTCCTTAACAGCTTCCCTACCAATGCACTTGACATACTTTTTTTTTCCCCGTTTTCTTTTGTTTTACTTATTTCTAGAAATATAAGATATCCATATTTTGGACTGTAACTGTAATACATATTTGTTGTTTGGGGTCACTTGGAAATATAGGGAGAAAAGAAAAAATGGGAGATTAGTTCTTAAAATTCTGCTGCTCCTTGTAACCACTGTTAATCCATCACTTAGTATCACTGGTCTCCCAGCTTGCCCCTCTTGTCATCTCCCATCCATTCATACATGACAGAATGTTCTCTTCAAAGTGCAGATTGAATTATGTTACTCCTCTGATCCTTTAATGATTTCTCATTCTTCTGAATGACCCGATTTCTGACTCTCTCCAGTCTATCTCTTATTCTACGGTTTGATAACTAGCCAGGTTCAATCCTGCTAGCTTCTGACAGTTCCTATAATTTGCCAGCTTCTTTCTTACCTTCATATCATTGATTTCTTTCTCTTTTTCCAGTGCTTTCTTTTATCTGGAACACACTCTGGCTTTTCTCATAGCTGCCCTCTTACACTTGAGCCCTCATAGCTGATGCAACTTTATTAGGGAGATACCTTCCTTCATCAGCCTTTCACTACACCTCATCCCCAGCATCACTTAATCTTTATTGTTCATTCCTATTTTTTGTCTTAGCACTTTTTAAACTATAATTCTTTGCTTTCTTATCTTTTACACTAGAATATAATCTGCACAAGGACAAAATGTCTAGTTCATACTGTCAGCTCTTAGTACAGTGGCTAGCACATAGTAGTGATGAGTTTGGCTCTAGGCCAACATATATATGAGTTTTAAACATTTCTGGTTTTTTTTAGGCTGTACCATAGGCAATTACAAAGACTTACCTGACAAGTCTCCCTTTCCACACCAGACTTGATGCACAGACAGTGCATTATAATCTCTTAAGGGAGTTATAGTCAAGGATCCAGCCCCCGCCCCGAAGCTAGTCATGCTCTTACTCATATTTGCATATTTAGCCTGAGTGCCTCCATGCAGAGCCTCTTTATTGAGGCCTTTGGTAGAGGCCTTCTTATGGAGGGGAATGGGAGGGGGAACCTTGAAGACACTTTTCTCTACTGTAACTCGGTACTTTTTCACGTATAGCTCCCTCCAACCTCCAGCCCTGAAGTCTATAAAACTGCAGGAGCCTTTTGTTTGGGGCTGCCTGGGTGGTAAAATGATCACCACTTCTATGCTGATCTGTATTATTCTGTGGGGGACTATAGAAGAGGATGGGTAGGAGCTGGTGCTTTCTCAGGTTTAGCCTCTTGCATATACTGTTGAAATAAGTGGTTAAAAAGCTGGGTTGTTAATTTCATTTTGGTTTGTTGTCTTAATTGGTTCCTCTGATCCCTGGACTCAGCTCTCTAAAGCCCAATAACAAGTAGTCTCTCAGTTTAGTCTTTCCTTAAATGTTTTTTCTATTTAAAAAAATATATATTTGATACCACATGTGTGTGAATTTCTATCCAGGAATTTTCCCAGATGGAAATATATTTTCTATTAAAATAATAAAAAGCAATGTACATACATATTAAGGAATTTTAAAATTCCTATTCTACTTCCTAAAAGCAATCAGCTGTTAACACTTTGGTTTCTGTCCGCTTGCATGTGGACTCCAAGTAAAGGGTTTACGAAGTCTTTTCATGCAGTACTCATTGTGCATAACTTTATGCATGAGCATTGAAGTAGATCATCTGCCACCTTATTTTTAATACTGCATGATCCAGTATGTGTATATCCTGCTTTTTTGCTTAACATAGCATAAACATTTTCCAAGTCATTAAAGATGCCTGAGATTTTTTACTACATCGAACATTAATCAAATGATACTTTATTTGCTTTCTTTTTTGCTGTTGATCATTATTTCATGTTTTTTTGACATTTACTTTTTTTCTTTGTGATTTGTCTATTCATGCCCTTTCACCATATATGTATTGCAGTGTTTTTAGTTTGTGTATGTTCATTCTTTGTTAAGGATTTCAAACCATCTTTATTAAGGATTTCAAACCACCTTTGCAGTTAGAAAATTATTTCAGGAACTAATTGACATTTTTATTTTATAGCAAAGAAGATAATTGAAACAATGAGCTCTTCAAAGCTCTCAAATGTAGAAGCAAGTAAAGAAAATGTGTCTCAACCAAAACGAGTCAAACGGAAATTATACACAACTGAAATTTCATCTCCTATTGATATATCAGGCCAAGTGGTAAGCTAGCATTTTCGTTTTCATAAATGTAAAACTGTTCATGTTCTTTTAATTTTTTATAGTGGTTTGAATTTCAGTTCTTTAGATTTCTGAAAACACATGCTTTAAAGGTCATGCTTTTAGTCTCACATGTGTTAAGTTTATACTAATTAAATATAAATACTGTATTAATGTATACAAGTGTCATGTATTTGCATTTGAAAATGCATCAGAGGAATTTATTTCCAATAATAGAATTGTCATCATTTAACTTATTTGCCTCCAAAATCTTTTTTTCTTTTCTTTTCTTTTTTAAATCACAAGAGTTGTGCAAATCTGGGTCCAAGTGTTCCTGGTAAAAATATAAAATTGACATTCAGCCATTTCCTCCTACCTTTCCCCTAAGCCTTTGAGGATCTATTAGGAAGAGACTGTAGCTATCATCCTGACTGTATGACTCATTCTTCTGATTCAGAACAGTATGTCCTGCCACAGGGAAAGCTCAAATTTTCTGTCATGCTTGCATTTGCTTAGTGGATGCAAGTGAAGGTAAAAAAGCAATTAAAAGAAATAAAAAAAAATTAAAAGGAAGTGGCCAAGAAAAATCAGGAGAAACCTTTTTTGCAACAACAGCTTTCAGATATGAGATTGTTTGAATGCAAGATGTAAAGAGTTAGGGTAAAGTAGGGCATGGTGTTGTAAGTATCATTCTGTCAGTCATTTTTGAGCTTCTGTTTGATTAGTACATAATTTCTTCCCTTGGCTGAAAATTGTTTTCTTAGTTACTATGTAATGTGCTTTCTACTTTCTAAGTTATACATTTGTTGCCATGAAAGATGATTTCTTAAAAATTATTTGAGGCACTTGTCTCCAAATATTTTAGTAATTATTTTAAGCTATATCTGCCTTGAATTCAATAGAGTCTAGGTTATTTTACTTCTAGAATTTGATAGTGTTGAATCTTTTACAAAGTCTATTTTTTAAAGAAATTTTTATAGAAGATGGTATATCTGTAGTCTAAGTAAAAAAGTTCTTCAATGTATCATTCGTTTCTGTTATTAAGCACATGAACATGTCTTATTCATTATAAATGAGCTTTGATTTTATTTTCACTTACAAGCTTTGAAAACTATGGAATTTTAATTTCAGATTTTAATGGACCAGAAAATGAAGGAGAGTGATCACCAGATTATCAAACGACGACTGCGAACAAAAACAGCCAAATAAATCACTTATGGAAATGTTTAATATGAATTTTATAGTCATAATCATTGGAACTTGCATCCTGACTTTGTAAAGATAATTGTATATATTATGCATTAAATCACTCTGCATATAGATTTGCTGTTTTATACATAGTATAATTTTAATTCAATAAATAAGTCAAAATTTGTGTATTTTTATAAGACTTTTTTGTAATAGCTTCTTTCAAACTGTATTTCCCTGTTATCTCAGGCATTGGATCAGTGAAGAGCCTAGGAAAGAGGCTGTTATTCTCCTGTATTTTGCTATACAGGATGTAATAGGTCAGATATTTGGTTTACTTATATTTAACAATGTCTTATGAATTGTTTTTTACTTTATCTGTTATACAACTGGTTTTACATATCTGTTTAGATTATAGCTAGGATTTGGAGAGTAAGTGTGTACAGATCACAAAACACGTATATACATTACTTAGAAAAGATTTCAAGTCTTTAATTAGAATGTCTCACTTCTTTTGTAAAAATTTTGTGGGTACATAGTACATGTATATATTTACGGGGTTCATGAGATGCTTTGACACAGGCATGGAATGTGACATACATACATCATGGAGAATGAGGTATCCATCCCCTCAAGCATTTTTCCTTCAAATTACAAGTAATCTAATTACATTCTTTAAATCATTTAAAAATATACAAGTAAGTTATTATTGATTATAGTCAACCTATTGTGCTGTCAAATAGGAGATCATACTCATTCTTTTTATTTCATTTGTTTTTGTACACATTAACCATCCCCACCTTCCCCTGCAACCCTCAGTACCCTTACCAGACACTGGTAACCATTCTTCTACTCTGTATGTCCATAAGGTCAATTGATTTTATTTTTAGATCCCATAAATAAATGAGAACATGCAGTCTTTGTCTTTCTGTGCCTGGCTTATTAACATAATAAGCTCCAGTTCCATCCATGTTATTGCAAATGACAGGATTTCATTCTTTTTTTATGGCTGAATGTTTGTGTCCCACATTTTTTATCCAGTCATCTGTTGATAGACACTTAGGTTGCTTCCAAGTCTTAGCTATGGTAAACAGTGCTGTAACAAACATAGGAGTGCAGATATCTCTTCTGTTTCCTTTCTTTTGGGTACATACCCAGCAGTGGGATTGCTGGACCATATGGTAGCTCAATTTTTAGTTTTTTGAGGAAGCTCCAAACTGTTTTTCATAGTGGTTTTACTAATTTACATTCCTACCAACAGTATACAAGTTTTCCCTTTTCTCTATATCCTCATCAGCATTTGTTATTGCCTGTCTGTTGGATATAAGTCATTTTAACTGGGGTGAGATGATATCTCATTGTAGTTTTGATTTGCATTCCTCTGATGATCTGTAATGTTGATCACCTTTTCATATGCCTATTTGCCATTTTTATGTCTTCTTTTGAGAAATGTGTATTTAAATCTTTTGCCTTTTTTTTTTTTTGGTCAGTTTATTAGATGTTTTCCTATAGAGTTGTTTGAACGCCTTACATATTCTGGTTATTAATCCCTCGTTAGAGGGATAGTTTGCAAATGTTTTCTCTCATTTTGTGAGTTGTTTCTTCACTTTGTTGTTTGTGTTCTTTGCTGTGCAGAAGCTTTAAACTTGAGGGGATCCCATTTGTCCATTTTTGCTTTGGTTGCCTATGCTTGTGGGGTATTGCTCTAGTAGAAATCTTTGCCTAGGCCAATGTTCTGGAGATTTTCCTCAATGATTTCTTATAGTAGTTTCATAGCTTGAGGTCTTAGATCTACCTCTTTAATCCATTTTGATTTGTTTTTTGTATAAGTGAAGAGATAGGGGTCTAGTTTCATTCTTTTATGTGGGGATATCCAATTTTCTCAGCACCATTTATTAAAGAGACTGTCTTTTCCCCATTGTAAGTTTTTGGCACCTTTGTCAAAAATGAGTTCACTGTAGTTGTGTGGATTTGTTTCTGGGTTATTTATTCTGTCCCATTGGTGTATGTGTCTGCTTTTATGTCAGTAGCAGGCTGTTTTGGTTACTGTAGGTCTGTGGTATAATTTGAAGTCAGGTAACGTGATTCCTCCAGTTTTGTCCTTTTAGCTTAGGATAGTTTTGGCTGTTCTGGGTCTTTAGTGGGTCCATATAGGTTGTAGGATTGTTATTTCTATTTCTGTGAAGAATGTAATTGGCATTTTGATAGGGATTGCATTGTAACTGTAGAATGCTTTGGGTAGTGTGGACATTTTAACAATATTGATTTGTCCAATCCATGAACATGGAATATTTGTTCATGTTTTGGGGTCCTCTTCAATTTTCTTCATTAGTGTTTTATAGTTTTCTTTATAGATATCTTTCACTTCTTTGGTTAATTTCTAGGTATTTAATTTTATGTGTGGCTATTGTAAATGAGATTATTTTTTAAATTTCTTTTTCAAATTGTTTGCTGTTGGCATATAGAAATGCTACTGATTTTTGTATATTGATTTTGTATCCTGCAACTTGACTAAATTTATCAGTTCTAATAATTTTTTTGTGGTCTCTCGGTTTTTCCAAATATAAGATTATATCATCAGTGAACAAGAATAATTTGACTTCTTCCTTTTCAAGAATGCCCTTTGTATCTTTTTCTTCTCGGATTGTTCTAGCTAGGACTTCCAGTACTATGTTGAATAGCAGTGGTGAAAGTGGGCATCCTTGTGTTCCAAATCTTAGAGGAAACGCTTTCAGTTTTTCCCCATTCAGCATGATACTAGCTGTGGGTCTGTCATATATGACTTTTATTATGTTGAAGTATGTTCCATCTATATCCAGCTTTTTGAGGGCTTTTATCATGAAGGGATGTTGAATTTTATCACATGCCCTTTCAACATGAATTGAAATAATCATATGGTTATTTTATTTTATTCCTCATTCTGTTGATGTGATATAGCACATTCATTGATTTGTGTATGTTGAACCATCCTTGCATCCGAGCGATGAATCCCACTTGGTCATGATGAATGAGCTTTCTAATGTATTGTTGAATTCAATTTGCTAGTACTTTGTTGAGGATTTTTGCATCAGTATTCATCAGAGACATTGGCCTGCAGTTTTCTTTTTGGTGTGTCTTTGTGTGTTCTTGGTATCAGGGTAATACTGGCCTTGTAGAACGCATTTGGAAGTATTCCCTCCTCTGTATTTTGGAATAGTTTGAGTAGGATTTGTATTAGTTCTTTAAATGTTTGGTAGAATTCAGCTGTGAATCATTGAATCCCGGGGTTTTCTTTACTGGGAGGCTTTTTATTATGACTTTGATCTCGTTACTTACTGGCCTGTTCAGATTATGGATTTCCTCCTGATTCAATCTTGGTAGATTTTGTGTATCTAAGAATTTTGTCCATTTCTTCTAGATTTTCCGATTTGTTGACATGTAGTTGCTCATAGTAGCCTCTAATTTCTGTGGTATCAGTTGTAGTATCTCCTTTTTCATTTCTGATTTTATTTGAATCTTCTCTCTTTTTTTCTTAGTCTGGCTAAAGGTTTGTCAATTTTGTTTAACTTTTCAAAAGCCAACTTTTTGTTTCATTGATCTTTTGTATTTGTAATTCCAATTTTGTTTATTTCTGCTCTGATCTTTATTATTTCTTTTCTACTAATTTTGGGTATGGTTTGCTCTTGCTTTTCTAGTTCTTTAGGGTGCATTGTTAAGTTGTTTATTTGAAGTTTTTCCTCTTATTTTGATGTAGGCACTTAGAGCTATAAATTCCCTATGAGTACTACTTTTTCTGTATCTCCTAGGTTTTGGTATGTTGTGTTTCTGTTATAATTTGTTTCAAGAAATTGTTCAGTTTCATAGTTTCTTTATTGACCCATTGGTCATTCAGTAGCATATTAATTTACATGTATTTTTATAGTTTCCAAAATTTCTCTTGTTATTAATTTCTAGTTTTATTCCATTGTAGTCAGAGAGGATGCTTGATGATGTTTCAATTTTTTTGAATGTGTTAAGGCTTATTTTGTGAGCTAAAATGTGGTCTTTGAGAATGCTTCATGTGCTGAGGAAAAAAGTATGTATTCTGCACCTCTTGGATGAAATGTTATATAAATATCTGTTTAATATTAGATCCTTGTGGTCTGTAGTACAGATTAAGTCTGATGTTTCTTTTTGATTTTCTGTGAAGATCTGTCCAATGCTGCAAGTGGGATAAAGTCTCCAGCTATTACTGTATTGGGGCCTATCTTGCTCTTTACTTTTAATGATATTTGCTTTATGTATCTGATGTGCCAGTTTGGATTCATTTATATTTACCATTGTTATATCCTCTTGCTTAGTTGATACCTTTTTCATTATGTAAGGACTTTCTTTGTCCCTTTTTATAGTTATTTTGTTGAAAATGATTTAGTCTGATAACTGTAGTGACTCCTGTTCTTTTGGTTTCCATTGGCATGGAATATATTTTTCCCTCTCTTTATTTCAGTCTGTGTCTTTATAGGCAAAGTGTGTTTCTTGTAGGTAACATATCAATGGGTCTTGTTTTATCATCCATTCAGTCAGTTCATATCTTTAGATTGGAGAGTTTAGTTCATTTACATTTTATGTTGTTATTGATAAGTAAGGGCTCACTACTGTCATTTTGTTGTTTGTTTTCTGGTCTTCTTTCTTTCTGACTTCCTCTAGTGAAGGTGATTTTTCTCTGGTGATAATATTTAATTTCTTGATTTTTATTTTTTGTGTATTCATTGTATTATTATTATTATTATTATTATTATTATTTTTGGTTTGAGGTTACCATGAAGCTTGCAAATACTATCTTATAACCCATTATTTTGAACTGATAACAGCATTATTTATTTACATAAACAAGCAAAATAAAACTAATAAAACTACTTTTAACTTCATACACCTGCTTATTAACTTTTTGTTTCTATTCATATTGTATTGACTATGTCTTGAGTTGTTGTAGTTATTTTTGATTGGTTTGTCATTTACTCTTTCTACTTAGGATGAGAGTAGTTTACACACCATAGGTACAGAGTTATAATGTTCTATGTTTTTCTGTGTACTTACTATTACCAGTGAGATTTGTTTTTTCAGGGGATTGTTTATTACTCATTAATCCCCTTTTCTTTCTGATTGAAGTACTCCCTTTAGCATTTCTAGTTGGACAGGTCTGGTATTGATGAAATCCCTCAGCTCTTGTTTGTCTGGGAAAGTCTTTATTTCTTCTTCATGTGTGAAGGATATTTTCGCTGGATATACTATCCTAGGATAAAAGTTTTTTCCCTTCAACACTATAAGTATGTCTTGCCACTCTCTCCTGGCTTGTGTGATTTCCACTGAAAAGTCTACTGCCAGATATATTGGAGCTCCATTGTATGTTATTTGTTTCTTTTTTCTTGCTGCTTTTAGAATCCTTTCTTTTTCCTTCACCTTTGGGAATTTAATTATTAAATGCCTTGAGATAGTCTTCTTTGAGTTAAATCTGCTTGATGTTCCATAACCTTCTTGTACTTGGATATTGATATCTTTCTCTAGGTTTAGGAAGTTCTCTGTTACTATCCCTTTGAATTTCTATCCCTCTGCCTCTTCTTTAAGGCCAATAACTCTTAGATTTGTCTTTTGAGGCTGTCTTCTATATATATCCTGTTGCCATGCTTCATTGTTTTTTATTCTTTTTTGTCTCCTCTGACTGTATTTTGAATGTTTGTCCTCAAGCTCACTAATTCTTCTCCTTGATCAGTTCTGCTATTAAAGGACTTGGATGCATTGTTCACTATGCCAATTACATTTTTCAGCTTCAGAACTTCTGCTTGATTTTTAAAAAATTATTTTAATCCCTTTGTTAAATTTATCTTACAGAATTTATCTGAATTCCTTCTCTGTGTTATCTGGAATTTCTTTGAGTTTCCTCGACATAGTTATTCTGAATTCTCTGTCTGAAAGGTCACATATCTCTGTTTCTCCAGGATTGGTCCCAGGTGCCTTACTTATTTAGTTCATTTGGTGACGTCATGCTTTCCTGGATGGTGTTGATGCTAGTAGATGTTCTTTGAGCCATGAAGAGTTAGGTATTTATTGTAGTCTTCACTGTCTGGGCTCATTTGTAGCTGTCCTTTGGTAATGCTTTTCAGATATTTGAAAGGACTTGGGTGTTGTGATCTAAGCTGTATCTACTTTAGGGGGCACCTGAAGCCCACTAACACTGTGGTTCTTCCAGGCTTGCGGGAGTATAGCCTTGCTGGTCTTGGACAAGCCCTGGGAGGATTCTTTGGATTACTAGGCAGAGATTCTTGTTCCCTTTTCTTATTTTCTCCCAAACATACAGAGTCCTCTCTATTCTGAACCACTTAGAGCTGGGAGTGGAGTGACTCAAGAACCCCTGTGGCCACGACCACTGTGATAGTACTGGGTCATACCTGAAGCCAGCACAGCACTGGGTCTTGCCCAAGGCCTGCTGTAACCTTTCCCTGGCTGCTGCCTATGTTGGCTTAAGACCCCAGGGCTCTACAATCATCAAGTGGCAAAGCCAGCCAGGCCTGCATCCTTCCCATGAAGGCAGTGAGTGCCCCTAAACCCTGGATGGGCCTAGAAGTATTGTTTGGGAGTCAGGGACTAGAGTCAAAAACCTTAGAAATTTACTTGGCATTCTGTTGTGTTGTGGCTGAGCCAGCATTCAAACTACATGATGCAGTCTTTCTAACCCCTTTGTCCCCTTTCCAAAGGGAGTGGAGCCTCACCCTGTAGCCGCCACCATCCCTTGCCACAAGGAGTACTGCCAGAGTATCGCAGATGTTCCCTTAAGGCTTAGGGTCACTTAAGTCAGCTTGTCTTGAATGCTGCCTGGCCTGGGACCCATCCTTGAAAGCAGTGGGCTCCCCTCTGGCCCAGGGCAGTTCCAGAAATTCCCATCCAAGAGTCAAATCCTGGAATTGGGGACCCCCAAAGGTCCACTTGATGCTCTACCCCATTGTGGCCGTGCTGGTACCTAAGGTGCAGGACAAAGTCACCTTCACTTTTGCCTGGGCTTTCTCAAGCAGAAGTTTTACCCCATAGCCACCAAAGCTGGTTATGTGCTGAGTCTCAACTGAAGCCAGCAAGCCTCAGAGATTCACCCAGGGCTGCCTTGTGGTATCTGGGTATTGCACTGGTTATTAAGGGCCCAAGGGCTCTTCAGTTAGCAGGTGATGAATGCTGGCTGGGATAGGTCCTTTCCTTGAAGGCATTGGGTTCTCTTCTGTCCCGGGGTGTGTCTAGAAATAACTTCTGGGAGCTAGGGCCTGGAATGGGTGCCTCACGACTCTGACTAGGGCCCTTCCCTGCTGTGGCTGAGCTGGTATCCAAGATTCAAGACAAAGTGCTCCTCACTCTTTTCTCACTTCTGCTCAAGTGGCAGAAAGGGGTCTGTTTTGGAGCCATGCGCTGTGTAGTGTGGTGTTAGTGGGGAGGGGTTATGCTAGCATCCTCTTGGCTGCCCAGATGTCACATGCCCCTCCTGTCCACTGTCTCTGGGCCTAATTTGGCACCAAGACTCTCCCAGGAGTTGCTGTCCTTACGGCCTAGACTGCCTTTCAAGTTTACTTGGAGACACAGAGTCCTGTAGCTGGCGTTGATGAGGTTTGCAGGAACTCAAGTTCTGACTGCTGATTTTGGTGATTCTCCTCTGGCTACGGCTGGTTTCATTGCTTTCTCCATGGGTGGGTGTCAGTTGAGTTTGGCTCAGCTTTCCTTTCTGCTCTAACAGGACAGCACTGAGTTCAGTGCCTCATAATTTTCTGTGTTCTCTCTTCCTCAGTGCCCAGAGAAGCTCTCAACACCATGCTGCTGCTGGGGGTGGGGGAAGGGTGGCATAGGTGATTCAGGGATACTTTTTTTTTTGTCTCTTCACTGCCTCTTTCAGCTGTATGAAGTTAAAACCAGTTATTATGAGTTCTCACCTGATTTTTGGTTCTAATGAAGATGTTTTTTCTGTGTAGATAGTCGATAATTGTTAACTTGGTATCCTTGTTGGGGTCGATTGGTGGGGCTTTCTCTTCCGCCATCTTGCTCCACCCCCTCTTGTCTTTTATTTTTTAATAATACAGTTGGCTTTCTGATTTTTTTTCAGGACACAGAAGATTAGACTTAGAAAATTAGAAAGGAAGAAGAGAAAGCATCTGGAAGCCAAAACAGTGACAGTTAGAAAAGAAATAGAATTTAGACCTAGGGGGACATTAGAAATACATTTTCTTCATTTTACAGATGAGAAAACCCAGAGCCATAAACTTTACTTAATTCTGCAAGGTCATACAAATAAGATGTACTGAGCTATTGGTTTAAAAAAACACCAATAAGAGACCAAAAAACACAAGGTAAATAAAGCAGAAACCTTAAGAATTGTTGCCAACTGGGGCTTTTAAAGTTAAGAACATACATTTATACATCTAAAACAAAGGTTTTATTGAATTTTAGCATTGTTGACTTGATTATTAAAAAGATGACCCTGAGTCAATAAGGCAAGTTATCTTTGATTCTTGTTTAGGAGCTCTACACATTATATTTAGGGAAATTTTCCATTAAAGTCATTATACACACAGCCTTTTTAAAGCGTTAAAATGTTTTCATTATGCTATCTAGAAAAAAAGTAGTTGGTCATCATTATTCATGGATTCTATATTTGTAAATTTGCTGACCAGCTAAAATCTATTTGTAACCCCTAAATCAATGCAGTGCTTTTGCAGTCGTGGGTATGAGCACAGTGGCAAAAATTTGAGTTTCCCAACATGCACATTCCCAGCTGAGGTTGAATAAGATAAACACTCTACCTTCTTGTTTCAGCTATTATACTGTAAATAAGTGTCCCTTTCTAGAATATGGATTGAAATCAAGCCTTGATCCACAAGGGAGTCAGAATTTACAGTGAGTCCTGCCAAATTAAAAGGACTTGTGAAACACCTTGGCTTTTCACAGATCTATACTAACAAAGCATAAAACTAAGCCTACTTAAGTTGAAAGCAACCAGCTAGTAATCAAAATGCCTGCTGGAACAAAAATCAGCATTTTAGAGGAAGATACAATGCAGATTTTCAACAACATATCTTTTTTTTTTTTTGAGACGGAGTTTCGCTCTTGTCACCCAGGCTGGTGTGCAGTGGCACGTGATCTTGACTCACTGCAACGTCCACCTCCTGAGTTCAAATGATTCTCCTGCCCCAGCCTCCCAAGTAGCTGGAATTACAGATGTGCACCATCATGCCCCACTAATTTTTGTATTTTTAGTCGAGATGGAGTTTTACCATGTTGGCCAGGCTGATCTCAAACCCTTGACCTCAGGTGATCCGCCTGCCGCGACCTCCCAAAGTACTGAGATTATAGACGTGAGCCACAGCGCTCGGCCGACATTATCTTTTAAAATGTATGATATATGTCAAAAATTACTAGGTATAGAAAGAAACAGGAAAATCCCATAGTAAAGACAGAAGGCAGTCAAGAAAAAACCTTGACATTGCTTAAATGTTGAATTTCGGGAAATCTTTAAAGGAGCTATTATTATGCACATGTTCAAGGATATAAACGAAATGCCATCTTAATGAGTAAAGAGATAAGGGAAGAGAAATGGAAAGTACAAAGATAAAAGCAAATGGAATTGTACAACAGAATGGTAAAATAATGAAATGGAAAATCCACTAGATAAAATTAACCACACATTGGAGGTGTCAGAAGAAAGTGTCAGTGAACTTGAAGGCAGATCAATTTAAATTATACAATCTGAATAAAGGAGATTGAAGGGAAAAACAGAGCCTCGGGGTCCTGTGGAACAATATCAAAAGAGCTAACAACACATATAGTTGGAGATTCAGAAGGATAAAATAATGAAAATAAGGCAGAATAAACTATTTGAAGAAATAATGGCCCACAATTTTTCCAGCTTCTATGAGGATGTATTGACTTAGAAGCCCTGCAAATCCCAACTAGGATAAATCCAAATAAAACTGCACTTAGGAAGATCATTGTCAAACTGCTAAAAACCCCGTAAAGATAGTCTCTTGAAAGCAAAAGCAACCTGAAAACAACAACAACAACAACAACAAAAAAAAACATTGCATACAAGCTGCTTTCTGGAAGGAAATACTTTTTGCAATACATTAATCAAAGGATTTATGTGTAGGAATATATAAGGAACTCCTAAAATTGTAATGAGAACACAATTCAAAGAAAATCTCGTAAAAGACTTGAATAGGTGCTTCACTAAAGAAGATACAGGCAATGGTCAGAATGCATATGAAAAGATACTGGAAGTCATTGGTTATCAGGGAAATGCAAACTGAAGCCAGAAGGAGAGGCAAATCTATAGGAAGAAAAGGAAGATTAGGAATTTCCTGGAGGCTGGGGTCAGGATGTGGGATCAAAGGACATGAGAACCGTTAGGGAAATGGAGCTATCCTATACTTTGATTGTTGTGTATACAATTATTAAAAATTAAGCTGTCCTTTAAAATTGAGTGAATTTTATTGTATGACATTTTACCGCAATAGAAAGCTGGAAAAGGTAATACTTTTTTCCTTTCTCTCACACACACACTCTCATGATACTATTCCTTGGAGATTAGAAGGTAAAATTAGAAAACTGGCATTACCAAGTAAAACTTTCTGGCTTGTAGCACATATTTTTTCCTCCTTGCTATAGAGTTGTTTATTATAAAAAGAAATCATATTGTGGATAAGCTTTTTTAGACACATCTTTTGACAAAGAATTATAAGATGTAGTGAGTTAGAAATACAATTTATAATTGAAGCATTTTATTAAAGTTCACTTTAGAATACAAGTTTTAATAATTCCACTTGATGAGAAGCAGATTATGGGGCAATTTGAAATTCCATAGTGTTATGGGTGGAGGGTGTCCAGGTTCCTGGCATATCAACCAAAGAACTGGAGAAAACACAAAAACAAAGTGAGGAAAGAATGAAGCAACAAAAGGAGAGATTTATTGAAAATGAAAGTACATCTCATAGGATGTGAGCAGGCCCAAGCAAGTGGCCCAAGAGCCCAGTTACAGAATTTTCTGGAGTTCAAATACTCTCTAGAGGTTTCCCATTGATTACTTGATGTACACCCTATGTAAATGAAGTAGTGGCCCACAATCAGTCTGATTGGTTGAGGGAGGGGACCAATCAGAGGCTGAAGTGAAGTGACAAAGTTATACCATATGCAAATGTCTGATTGGTTGTGGAGAATGACCAATCAGAGGCTGAAGTGAAGTTACAAAGTTATACTCTATGTAAATGAAGACTTGGCCTGCCACAAGCCTGATTGGTTGCAGAAGAGGGCCAATCAGAAATACTTTCAATTTTTCATCTGCCACACAGAAAAAGTGGCAGAGGTTGCAAAAGGAGTAGCCTCTGGTTCTTTTGTTACTTGGGTGTGGAAAGTTGGAGTTTTACTTTTGATTTAGTTCTAGGAAGTCTGTATGAATCGACCTTAAATTCCCTGCCGCCAGACCCTATTCTACCTCAATGGATGATACTGGAAATGGTGTATAAGTTGAATTAATTATAAACGCCGTGAGGAAGATCATTAGAAGAATCCTGGTGTGAAGCCTTTTGTAAAGGAAATAAATTTTAATTATTAGTAGAATCACTTTCTAATCTGTTTTACAAGTTTAAAATTTTATTTTTTTCTTACAGAAGGTTACAACTGTATATGATTACAAGTCATTTAGCAAGTGTTTACCAAAAATTGATGATAAACGCTATCTAAAAGCACAAGAGAGCCGTTTATTTTATATCTAAAAATGGAAATAGGATATGTGCTACTTCATTCTTCTTTCATTATGATTTTTTAGTCTTCAGTAACATTCAAGAGAGATTAAGAATATTAAAGTGTCAAGGGAATAACTTCAAAGAAATTTAGGAAAATATGATTTATTGGTGGACATGTTAAATTATGTTTTATCCCAATGGCTTTTCAGAAAGTTTGTTCATCACTTGGTCCACTTGGTTTTTGTAAAGTCACAGTCCAATATACTGAATATTCTCACTGACCTGAGTCTCCTATTATCACAGCCCGGAGGAGGAACAATAAATGAGATGTCTCTGTTACCCTAATCTATTATATGAAATTGCACTTCACCTCCTGACTGCCTGGCCTTCCTAATCTTGATCTTCCCTTCACTACGCTGGATCAAGATAGAAGTGCTTTAGATATTACTTCACCTCTGCTTCCAGCCATCACTACAGCTGTAACTGCAGCGATTGCAGTTTAATCAAAATCGCCATTTTTCTTTCCTCTCCATACATTTTGTAAAGTAGATAGGCTGCAATATGCTTATGCAGGAGCATATAGGTTGCTTTGGCCAAATTCCAAAGTGTGACCAGATGGGACATTCCATGGGAATTTTTCTTACTTGCTGATTTGATTCCTCAAAGTCGTTCATTTATTATAGGTGACTAACACCTTTGAAAAAATATTTGCCCTCTTTCAGAGTTTTGCATACACATTAAAGTTCCTGGTCTCCCCAGATATTGAATTCACTAAAATATTGTTTATATGTACAGATCAAGAAGCCATTAATTCAAACTGACATTGAATGATGATCCAAACTCTTAAACTCTCACTAGGCTTCAAACTAGGCTACTTCTCCGCAATATTTATCCCAATATTTAACTCTCACTAGGCTTCAAACTAGACTACTTATCCACAATATTTGTCACCTAACGTATTGTGGAATTATCAATATGATAAACTCAGACTATGACATTAATCAATTTTTCAAATATTTACTTATTTTCCTCATCACAATATTAATTCTGGTTACCTCCAACAACCTCTTTCAAGTCTTTATCGGGTGAGGGGGTATAGGAATCATGTCTTTTTTACTAATTAGCTGATGGTACGGCCAAGCAGATGCTAATACAGCAGCCCTCCAAGCAGTTCTGTACAACCGCATTGGAGAGATTATCTTTATCTTAGCTATAGCATGGTTCCTCTTATCCTCCCTTATCCTCCAACACATGAGAGCTTCAACAAGCATTTATTCTAAATCCTATCCCTGACTCCCTTCCATCAGTTAGTCTTCTCTTAGCAGAAGGCTAATTGTGAATTGTGCAATTGTGAATCGTGCTGCTATAAACAAAAGTGTTTTTATTTCCTACATTGCTTCACTTATAACGATAATACCTGATCCTCCAAATGTGCCCGATGTTTTTCATTTTCTAAAAGTAGAGATCTTCTGAGCATTTTCTTTTTGTTTTTTAAACTGTGTATCTATGAATACTTTTAGCTACATGTTATAAATAACAAAAACAATTAAAAAAGAATTGTTGCTAGTGACAACTCTAACGTCAAGGAAATTTTGTTTAGATTGGGAAAATAAAACAGGTGTTTCAGTCCTAAATCAAGTAATTATATTACTCTTAGTCTTGACAGACATATTGATTCTTCATGAAAAATATAAATTCTTACCATTACTTTAGAAGACTTTTTTCAATATGCTATTAAAATGTTCATAAAAAATTAACTATGAGTATCATAACACCAAAAACTCATACTTGAGATATAACATGTATATCGGTTATTAGTCAGCTAAAGTTAAAGCTCATTTTTGAAATGTTTAACGGAAAGAAGAAAAGTAGATTTTAAATCTCAAGTGTTTCTCAAGTGTTTTGTGGAAATTTTAAGACAAGGTACATATCTATGACTGATGATCCAGTAAACTAGGGGTCTGTTTATTAGGCCACAGCCATGTCCATCCACTTACATATTACCTATGGTTGCTTTCCTGCTATTCAGTAGTCCTTTTACCCTTGGGGGATAAATCCCAAGACCTCTACTGGATGCCTGAAATTGCAGATACTGAACCCTATGTATATTATGTTTTTCCTATACAAACATACCAATGATAGAGTTTAATTTATAAATTAGGCACAGTAAGAGATTAACAATAATACTAAAATAGAACAATTATAACAATATGCCAGCATCATTACTATGGCACTTTGGGGCCTTTATTAAGTAAGTATGTGATAACTGATGGTCAATCTGATAATCCAGAGGGCTACTAAGGAACTAACAGGAAGTGTTCACAGTATGAATGATTCATATCCTGGATTGGATGGCGCAGGATTTCAACATGCTATTCAAATGGAGCACAACTTAAAACTTATAAATTTTTTATTTCTAGAATTTTCTATGTAATATTTTCAGATTGTATTAAACCATGGTTTACCACGGGTAACTGAACCTACAGAAGGTGGAATCATGGATAAACAGAGGAACTACTATATCTTGATGAAGATTGAGCCATTATCCATCGAAATTGGTTTGAGAAACCTTTTAAAAAGGATAACGACCTTTTTCAATGTATTTATCTGTGTGTCTTCCAGAATATGTAATAAATAATAAAATGGACCTTCTGCACTACATGCATAACTTCTATAGTTATATATGTGCCTTGGATGTATTTTCTCTCAAGATTATCAACTGTGTGTTTGACAAGTGAATATTAAGTAAATCTGTGACCATTTTTTTTTTAGTTGAGCTCAGAAAGAAGCAGATCCTGGCAAAGTCAGTTTTAATGAAAAGAAGATGAAAGAAAAAGCAGGGCCTGAGCGGGCACCCAAGGCACTCGAGGGCCTTGTGCTCTTTGACAAGTATTGGCATTCACGGGAAGAAAGGAGGATTAAATGAGAATATACGTAAGAAAGTTGCCTGTTAACACGTAAAATATCAAAATCAGATGGAAACTGCAGTTGTCCCTTGGTATCCTTGGTGCATTGGTTCCAGGACTCCAGCAAATAACAAAATCTGTGGATGCTCAAGTCTCATATAAAAGGGTATAGTATTTGGACATAACCTGCACACATCCCCTCATATACTTTAATTCATCTCTAGATTATTTACAATACCAAATACAATATAAATACGATGTGTAATTGTTATGCTGTGTTGTTTTAAAATCTACATTGTTTGTTTAAAAAATATTTTTGATCTGTGGTTGGT
Organism: Rhinopithecus bieti; assembly: GCF_001698545.2. Classification (NCBI taxonomy): domain Eukaryota; kingdom Metazoa; phylum Chordata; class Mammalia; order Primates; family Cercopithecidae; genus Rhinopithecus; species Rhinopithecus bieti. Next base: position 1,714,277 of record NW_016812402.1, on the reverse strand, counting down.
TGGATGTATGGATGTGGAACCCGAGGACATGAAAGACGGACTGTACTTGACAGTTTGGCCCAGGGACAAGTCTGATTATGTATTTGTGTGTCTCTGACAGCACTTTCTGCCTCATTATAGGGAGAGTTGCACAAGAAGGAATTTGAATTTAGATTTAGATTTCTTACATTGCTAGCTGCTCATTGGTGATTTCTGCTCTGGAAGATGTAAAAGGGCCTTTGGAAGATTATATAGTTTACTTATATAGATTGCTATTTTTACTTTACAGCAGTCTCATACAGGAATCGTTGTCCAACATTCATCACTGATCTGGAACTTTTCCTAACTCAATGGTTCTTAATCTTATTTACTCAATAAAGTTGCCCACAAGTCTTAAAAAAAATACTAACCCCGATTCTATCCTACACCCTCTGACTGAATTGATCTGGGGAGGGGATAGGTATTAGATTGTTGGCAAGCACCGCTCTGATCCTAATGTACCTCCAGGCTTCAGAGCGTCTGCTAACCTCTAGCAGTGCAAAGTTATCATTGTCCACCAGATGGAGACAAAGCACTTCTCAATGAAAAAGACCCCGGCCAAAACTCACTCTCTGGCCTTAGGTATGCAACTCCAATTTATGTAATATACTAAACAGGGCAACAATGTGGAAAGATAGGTAAAATTATCTTTGGTACTGTTGCTTGCCAACCAAATAAATTCTTACCACCACTGGGGAAAATTCCAGGAACTAATTAAAAAATAACAAGTGGCCAAAAATACATTTCATTCCTTCAGTTACTTGAATTAGCATGTACAAATATTTTCAAACCTTTTCCTAGTTTACTTTGATAAAATAGACCATATAAATGAGAAGTGTAATTTTTTTCATATATTATAGCGTGGAAAATTTTGAAATAAAATCACTCAAGAATTATGCAAATGGAACTCAACATCAGCACAAGTGAAGTAGCGTAAGATGTGTTGCTTATAGGATTTTAGGAAATACGCACATGCGATAATATGGTTTTGATTTTTTCTTAAGTCTGAAGTACTTGATTGGCAACTCCCACTTTCATTTCTCCCATCTCACTTGTCTAGCTCTGTCATAGAAGCTGTAAAAGCTGCAAATTCCATCTCTCTGTTCCCTTGTAGGGAGAGATGGTCAATGAGATGTAAGTGGAATCACTAAGGAGGGCTTCCCTTCCTGAATAAAATGACAATACCTCAGTACAAGAAATGTCTTTTTCCCTTGTCCCTCCACCCCCGACCTCTTGCTACCATCTTCCCGGGTCATGAAACTTAGAAGAGGAGCAGCCACCACTGTCCATGAGATGACAAGTCTGAGGACAAAAGCCAGTGTAACTAAGAAGGGCAGAATGGACAGGTGAGAGCAGCCCGGGTCTCTTTTTTATGGCGACTCTGAGCAGCTACTATACTGGTGGGGGACTGCCTATGTTTGCACTTGCTATGAGGGGAAAAGCAACTGTTGATCAGGCTTCCTATTGGTCTCAGATAAATTTTATTCCTAACTGATCCATCACTGAGAAGGTACTATATTGGCATATAGACCATAAATATATTTATAGTGTTGACTTTAGACATCATCCTTTCTAAAGAAGCCCTGTGGGTTTTAGACAAGGCTAAGACTTTACAAGTTCAAGCTTCTTTGTGGTTATTTCTAAAAAGCATGTATTAAGTGCCTAATTGTCAATACCAGGCAATCTGCCAAGTGTTCCTGCCCTAACAGTATTTTCTGAGCCAAAGACATAGTTTGACATAACACCTGATTATGGGGTGAATATTTTCAGCAGAACTGTGCTAGAAAATCCAGTCTGTCTGTTGTTCTACTTGACACAGTCTGTAATTTCTTCAGGGTAGGCACCAGGTCAGAGCAAATACATCACTAGAAACAATACATGAAATAGCAACAGACAGCCAGGTGTTTGCATTATGACAGGCCAAATTTGATCTTAAGGGTAAACAACAAACAAAGGTATCTAATTGGAAAAGAACTGAGAAAGGGTAAGAGTTCCACATTTTGAAGAGCAGATTGGTAATTTGTTATTTGATGGTGAGGATATTCAGGAATAGTTGCTGTTCTGTGGTTCACAGTAGAACGATTTCATGGAAGAGGATTCCCATGAATTCACAGGCTGTTTAAAGAACTGGAGAGAACTGAATTGGCAAATGGGAGGAAATACTAGGTTGGTGCAAAAGTAATTGCAGTTTTTGCCATTACTTGCAATATATTATAGGCACGGGATGCTTCCTTGGAAGGTCATAAAGACAAAGGTTGGCCTTCCCTGAAACAAAACATAGAAATATGTCCACTGGGGCCATGTCATATGCCAGTCCTGTGAGCAGCATAGGGGACAGTGATGGTCTACTTGTATAAGGCAAAAGTGATTGACTGAGAAGTAGAAGGAAGTGAATCTCATTAAATGTTGAATTTCACTGGGGTCTGTTTCTGACACACGTCTTACTTTTATGCCTTTAATTGTGTGCTGAATGACTTTCAGATTTTTATTTCTAAACTGTCTTAGTCTGTTTGTGTTGCTGTAGAGGAATATCTGAGACTGGGTCATTTATAAAGGAAAGAGCTTTATTTGACTTATGGTTCTGCAGGCTGTACAAGAAGCATAGTACCAGCATCTACTTCTGGTAAGGACTTCAGGCTGCTTCCAACCAAGGCAGAAGGTGAAGGGGAGCTTCTGTGTGCAGAGATCACATGGTGAAAAAGGAAGCAAGAGAGAGAGCGAGAGAGAAAGAGAGGGGGAGAGAGAGGGAGGGAGGGAGGGAGAGAGAGAGAGAGAGAGAGAGAGAGAGAGAGAGAGAGAGAGAGAGCCTCTTTTTAACAACCAGCTCTGGCAGGAACTAATAGAGCTAGCACTAGAACTCACTCATTACTGTGAGGACAGGCTGCAAGACATTCATGAGCTATCTGCCCATGACCCAAACACTTCCCATTCATGGCCTCTCCCCCAACATTGGGGATCAAATTTCAATATGACGTTTAGAGAAGTCAAATATCCAAACCATAGCACAAACCTAATCTTCCCAAATTTTCCAGCTTTCTCCTGGTTATCTCCACCTGGATTTTTGCAGTTACTTCTAATTCACCATATCTACAAATAAACTCATTAAAGTGTTTTTTCTTCCTGTACATTACGTTTCTCATTCTGTATTTTTGACAACTGTTCATTGAGTGCCTACTCTGTGCCACTCAGTGTGTTAGGGCTGGGGATAGAAGGGCGAGCAAGACTAGACACACTTCTACCCCACTATATTTTTGGTGTAGAGTAGTAGACTGCTGCTAAACAAGTAAGCACATAAATATTAACATATTTTGATTTGTGATAATGAAGGAACAGACTTGAGCTAAGAGTCAACAGGGAAACCTCATGGTTTAATTTGGCAGAATTTTTATCTACCTAGTCACCCATATTAGAAAACTAGGTGTCATCCTTTCCTTTCCCTCTCTCTTAGCAGTCACATAAAACCAACCACCACATCTTGCCTATTTGACCTCCTAAATATTTTTCAAACCTATCTTCCCTTTCCTTTCCTCATTATCTTAGTTGAGACTGTCACCATCTTCTATATGGACCATGCATTACTTTTTGATGCCAAGCTTCGTATACTTTCCTCCCTTTCCTTCACTCCAACTTCCATCCTTTTCCATTCTGCTTCCAGGTAGCTTTATCCAAAACCCATGTCTCACTTTTTTTTTTTTTTTTTTTTTTTTTTGAGACGGACTATCACTCTTTGTCACCTAGGCTGGAGTGCAGAGGTACAATCTTGGCTCACTGCGGCTTCTGCTTACCGGGTTCAAGTGATCCTCCCACCTCGGCCTCCCCAGTAGCTGGGATTATCAGCGTGTGCCACCATGCCCAGCTAATTTTTGTATTCTTAGTAGAGACACGGTTGGCTAGGCTGGCCTTGAACTCTTAACCTCAAGTGATCCACCTGCCTCAGCCTCCCAAAATGCCAGGAGGAGCCACCGCTCCTGGCCATGTCTCAGATTTTTATATCCATACTATCTTATTGCATTTGCATTGCTATAAGGGAATATCTGAGACTGGGTAATTTATAAGGAAAAGAACCATCTCACTTACCTGGCTAAAGCTTTTCTAGTGATTTAGTGTTTTATGTTATAAAGTTACTCTAGATTTTTAACTTAGTTGTTGTTTTCTTCCTCTTGAACTTTACATTTGAGCAACGTCAACCTATTCACAGTTTCTTGAACATGCTATGGCATTTCATGATTCTGAGCCTTTGATCATTCTGTACTGTCCCTGTAGATCCACTTTCTTCTTTCATTTTGGCTTAACTCCCACTTTACTTCTGTCTCACATGCCTTTTCTGTGCTCATGGTGGTTCTTATTTACCCCATTATAGCACTCAGCACATGTGGAGAAAAAGTTAAATATTAAATTTGAACTCAATTGAACATGGACACACTCAGTGGTCACCAAGTCCTGGAACAGGTTGTGTGAGCCCCTTGAGGCATTCATTCAGCACTGTTTCAGAGAAATCTCTATTTCAGTCTATTCCTATATGTTAGTTATCGAAAAACAACAAACAATCGCAAAACAAGCTGACCTTTTTGTGCCCCTTGAGCCAAGTCGCGAAGGGCCCTCGTGACTGGGCCTCATGCCAAACCACTCTTTACAAAAAGAGCTAGGGTCCCAGACCATGCTGGAGCTTCATGAGACCTCTACTTGTCTGTGCATGGATGAGTGGTTGACTCTGGAGCTCAAGCTGTTGCTTTCCAGTCTGGTGATGATTCCTCCATAGTCTGGTGAATGTGTACCTATATCTTTTCCCTTCTTCCCTTCCCATTGCAATTTGCTTATTATATCAATTTGCTTATTATATCTGCATTGCCATTTACGTGGGATAAAGGTTGTTTGCCCTCAAAGGTATTGTGTGTGAGCCTTTTCTTCCCTTTTCATGCGTCTCACGCACAGAACAGCACATTACACTATATTTGTATATTTCACATTTGACTCCTTTTCTGAATGTGTGCACATTAAGGAGGGAGACCTTACTTTATGTCCAGCACTATGCTTGGCAAATGGAATTTGTAATGAAGCCTATTACTGAATGGAATTGAAAGTGAAGAGATAGTGTACTTGGAAAGAAAACTAGTTTGATGCCTACAACAAGAAAGCAATAGATGATTTAAAGTTTGATTGTCCGGTTGGCACCAAAAGTTAATAGCACAAATGTTACAACTTCCTTAAACAGACACATATTCTCATCAGCCCCAACAGGGCACATCCACCTGATCCACTCAATTGTGAACATGTGCAGAGTATGGTATTTAAGGTAACACTGATCAGTTATGCCTTCCAATTTGAAAAGGAAATCCCTCATTTTATCCTAACATGTGGTCAGGATTATTGTGGTAATGGCTGTTTGATCCTGAGTCAGTCCATGATAGCACACCCGAGAGTATGATTTATGGGCTGAGTTTTTGCAGTTCAAACTGAGAGTTGAGAAATAGTCTCTTGATAGCAATACACTGAAAGCATAGATGCTATAACTTCTAAGATGGAGTGTTTATGGACCCAGGTGTTTGGACAGTGGGATAAGTGCAGCTGTATTTGAGACATACCTATATGAAACATTTTTTGTTGTTTATCTGAAATTCAAATTTAATTGGACATCTGGTGTTTTATCTGGCAACTCTACATAGAATTGACTTGAGAAAACATATCCCAAATTAGGGGCTGCTTGATGTGCTAGGAATAAATACTGTTTTTTATACAGAAAAACTTTTTTAGTTACAGCAATGCATCTCTTAGCTATCGTTTTATGAAGTGAGAGTTTCAGATTCAATCATTTTTAGATTTTGCTTAGCTTCACAAGCTTTGAGCAAAAAAATTTTACTAAAAAGACCAATATATAAAATAGATAAGAACTGAGTTACTTATTGAAGCTGAGTATAGGTCCTTCCCGACCCCAACGTGGAATAATGGAGCACAACCTAAAAACTCCTAGATTTGATGATTTCTACAATTTCTTCTACCTGCAACAGTCTGTGAGTCCAAATGCACTCATTTCATAGGGAGAAATAATCTAGTTTGTAGTTAGTCATAGCCTGTTCTTTCTTATTTATAGTAGAAAAGGCTGGAAAGATAAGGAAAGAAAAGTATTATCAATAAAAGTGGCATTTAGGAAGGATAACATGGACTTATTAACTATCTTCATTTATTCCTCAACACACATTTGTTGAGCAGTGTCTAAAGACACGGTAATACACTATGTACTTTGAAGGGAAAATACCAATAGAAATTTTTAGAATGACCTCTTGATTTAGTCAGTGAGCTAAAATTTGTGCACAAGTGATTGTATCTGCTGTTTTGTGAGGTTTACTGTGTACTTGGTATCTTACTGCTTACATCTTTATAAAATATTTGCCTGAACATTGGTCCCACTCACAGTTCCTGTTCCTTTGCATTTATTCTCATTGAAACCTTACTTCCTTTCAGATTTTTTTCCTAAAACTTATAAGGAAACAATTATTCTACTTCTTATTTTTATCTCTGAATCTGTCTTGGTGATATAGGACATTTCTCTTTATTAGAAGTCCTGTCTTTGTTCAATTTTAGGGTGATGAAGTCATAACAAGTTTTTCTCAAAAATGCATTACTGAGACTCAATCTCCTCCAACAGTGTGATGCGTCCTCAGGTCTGCAGTCCAAGAGGTAATTTTAAGCATCACTCTTGTTTTCACCCATTCACATGCTGAGGCTGTTTCCAGGCCTGCCATTTCTTGCTCTGCAGGAATCCCCATATTTTCTCCTTTCTTCTTTTTCTGCCATGCCTAATTTCTCATCTAAGTTCTGGTTGTTTCACACCTACCTTATTGCTATTTTCTTTTATCCTTCCCTTTAATATTTTACATGACTCAGCATAAGTTCTCTTTAGGAACCCCTCGGCTCACAGCAAAGCTGTTTGAACCCACTGCTTTGTCTTTGTGTTCCTGCCACTGACAATTCTGAGGTGCACGCTTGAACAAACCTCAACATTTTGACACAGCTTTAAAAGATCAGTTATTTTTCCTTCTCTTTTGGTTTTTAAAAAACATTTTTCTGAAGATGTCAGACAGATGATGGCATAGGAAGCTGAGCTGCACATTGCTCCACAGAAACACTGATAAAAGAATGATGCTGATGCAAAAATACCTTGAAGAGAAATTCAGAGCCCAACTAAAAAGCAAAAGCACTCGACAGGAGCATAAACAGAGAACAGTAACATTTATCTGGGTAAGAAGAGCAATTTCACTTTACCCACATCAGTTACTTCTGCAAACTGCCTTAGCTAAACACTGAGAAGATACCTCGGTCCAAGATTTCTCCTGTGGGGGCAGGAGATTTGTTTGGAGGGTGAGCTTGGCTGTTTGGCCTTCTGGCCTCTCAAAGCACCCTTTGAAGGGCCAGTTTTCATTTTGCATCAGAGTAAGCACTGGATGGTCTCTGGAGCCTGGTTCCCTGAGAGAGTGAGCACTTTACACCTGATACTGCTCTTTAAGATTAGGAATGGCACAGAACTGACATTTTTCTTCCACAAAGGAGGGAAGGAAGTGATGGGGGTCTATCTGCGGCATCTCAGGGTGCCCTCTGTGGAGTTGGTTTCCATCTCACCTCATAACAAGCCCTGAATCTGACAGATCTCAGCCTCCTGGGACAATTAGTAACTAAGAAAAGGGGCTGGCATCCCTTAAAGCCAGAACTACTCTGTTTATTGGGAAAAGCCATAAACGAGGCTTTTCCTTTAAGTGGGAGAGAAGGGAGTAAAGAGACCCTTGCTTTAGTCTCGCAATGCACTCCCTCAGTTGTCAGTCACTATGTTGCTTCACATTAAGCACTGAACTGGTAAAGGTCTCTCCTGGTCAAAATTTGCCCATAAAGACTGAGAGAAGTATCTGCTTCTTCAAATATTTAGACAACAATGCAAACATATAAGAAATGTGAAGAATCAGGAAAATATGACACAATCAAAGGAACAAAGTGAATCTCTAGTAACCAACCCAAAAGAAATGGAGATCTGTGAATTACAAGATAAATAATTCAAAAATACTCATCTTACAGAAGGTCAGTGAATTACAAGAGAACACAGATAAACTACTAAATGAAATCAGGAAAACAAGTAACGAACAAAAGAAGTTCAACAGAAAAGATAGAAACAATACAAAGAACCAAACAGAAATTCTGCAGCTGAAGAAAACAATGACTGAACTAAAAATTCACTAGTGAGGTGCAAAAGCAGACTTAATCAAGCAGAAGAAATAATCAGTGAGCAAGACAGGTCATTTGAAATTACCCAGTCAGAGGAGCAAAAAGAAAAAAAGAGTGAAGAAAGTCAAAGAGCCTTATGGGATACCATCAGGTGAACCAATATGAATATTAAGGGAGTCCTAGAAGGTGAAGAGGGAAAGGGGGAAAAAAAAAACCTGTCCAAAGTAATAATGGCTGAAAATCCTGAATTTTATTGTATATATGTGTATGCATATGTATATAAAAATACACACATACGGCTGGGCATGGTGGCTCACACCTGTAATCCCAGCACTTCGGGAGGCTAAGGCGGGCGGATCATGAGGTCAGGAGATCGAGACCATCCTGGCTAATACGGTGAAACCCCGTCTCTACTAAAAAAACAAAAAATTAGCCGGGCGAGGTGGCGGGCACCTGTAGTCCCAGCTACTTGGGAGGTTGAGGCAGGAGAATGGCGTGAACCCGGGAGGCGGAGCTTACAGTGAGCCGATTTTGCGCCAGTGCACTCCAGCCTGGGTGACAGAGCGAGACTCTGTCTAAAAAAAAATAAATAAATACACATACACACAGGCATACGTTGGAGATACTGCAGGTTTGGTTCCAAACTATCACAAGAAGTGAATATTGTAATAAAAAAAGTTATACAAATTTTTCATTTTCCCAGTGCATATAAAAGTTATGTTTACACTATACTGTAGTATGTTAAATATACAGCAGCATTATGTCAAAAAATATGTATACTTTAATTAAAAATAATTTATTGCTAAAAATTGCTAATGATTATCTGAGCCTTCAATGAGTTGTCATTTCTTTGCTGGTGGAGGGTCTTGCCTGGATTTTGATGGTTGCTGATAGATCAGGGTGGTGATTGCTGAAGGTTGTGGTGACTGTGAAAATTTCTTAAAATAAGACATTGATGAATTCTACTGCATCGATTGACTCTTCCTTTCATGAAAGATTTCCCTGTAGCATGCAATACTGTTTAATAGCATTTTGCCTACAAAACTGCTTCCCAAATTGGAGTCAATCCTTTCCAAACCAGCTGCTTGCTTTATTGACTAAGTTTATGTAATATTCTAAATCCTGTGCTGTCACTTTAACAATGTTCCCAGCATCTTTACCAGGAGTAGATTTTATCTTGACAAACCACTTTTTTTGCTTATTCATAAGAGGCAACTCTTTTTCTGTTTAAATTTTATCATGAGATTGTAGCAATTCAGTCACATCTTCAGGACCCACTTTTAATTCTAGTTCTCTTGCTATTTGTGCCACATCTGCAGTTACTTTCTCCACTGAAGTCTCGAACCTGTCAAGATGATTCATGAGGGTGGGAATTCACTTCTTTCAAACTCATTTATTTTGGAATTTTGACCTCCAATGAATCATGAAAACGATTATTATTATTATTTCGAGACAAGGACTCCCTCTGTGGCTGGTGCTGGAGTGCAGTGGCGTGATTTCAGCTCACTGCAACCTTGACCTCACAGGCTCAGGTGATCCTCCCACCTCAGCCTCCTGCGTAACTGTGACTACAAGCACACACGACCACACCCAGCTAATTTTTGTATCTTTTGTAGAGAAGGGGTTTCACCATGTTGCCCAGGCTGCTCTCAAACACCTAGGTGCAAGTGATCTGACCACCTCGGCCTTCCAAAGTGCTAGGATTGCAAGCGTGAACCACTACACCCAGATGTGAATGTTCTTAATGTCATTTAGAATGGTGAACCCTTTCTAGAATGTTTTCAATTTACTTTGCCCAGACCCTTTAGAGGAATCACTATTTGGGGCAGCTGCAGTCTTACTAAATGTATTCCTTAAATATTAAGACTTGAAAGTCAAAGTTATTCCTTGATCCATGGGCTGCAGAATGGATGTTTTGCTAGCAGGCACAAAAACAACATTAGTCTTTTTGTACATCTCTGTCAGAACTCTTGGGTGACCACGTGCATTGTCAATGAGCAGTAATATTTTGACATGAATCTTTTTTCTGAGAAGCAGGTCTCAATGGTTAGCTTAAAATATTCAACAGGTAAGCCATTATCCAGGCTTTGTTACCCCATCTATAGAGGCAGAGCAGGTTTACAACAATTTAGGTTTAAGGGCACTAGGATTTTCAGAATGATAAATGAGCTCTGGATTCAGCTTAAAGTCACCAGCTGCATTAGCCTCTAACAAGAGAGTCAGCCTTTCCTTTGAAGCTTTGAAGTCAGGCATTGACCTCCCTCTCTAGCTGTGAAAGTCCTAGATGGCATCTTCTTCCAATAGAAGGCTGTTTCATCTACATTGATAATATGTTGTTTAGTGTAGCCATCTTCAATTATCTTAACTAGATCTTCTGGATAACCTGCTGAGCTCCCATGTCAGGACTTGCTGCTTCACCTTTTATCTTTACATTAGGGAGATAACTTTTTTCTTTAAGCCTCATGAACTAACTTCAGCTACCTTCAAACTTTTCTTCTGAAGCATCCTTACCTCTCTTGGCCTTCACAGAATTGAAGAGAGTTAAGTCCTTGCTCTGGATTAGGGTTTAGTTTAAGGGAATGTTGTGGATGGTTTGATTTTCTATCTAGAACACTACAGCTTTTTTCATATATGCAATAAGGCTGTTTCACTTTCTTATTTGTGTGTTCGCTAGAGTAGCACTTTTAATTTCTTTAAACTACTTTTCCTTTACATTCACAACTTAGCTAACTGTGTTGCCCAAGAGATCTATATTTTGGCCTATATGGGCTTTTGACATGCCTTCCTCAGTAAGCTTAATCATTTCTACCTTTTGATTTAAAGTGAGAGATGTGTGTCTCTCCCTTTCACTTGAACACTTAGAGGCCATTGTATTTTTATTAATTGGACTAATTTCAATATTGATGTATCTCAGGGAATAGGGAGGTTTGAGGAGAGGGAGAGAGATGGAGTAATGGCCAGTTGGTGGAGCAGTCAGAACGCATACAACATTTATTGATTAACTTCACCGTCTTATGTGGATGTGGTTTGTGTCACCCCAAAGAAAAGCAACAGTAACATCAAAGATCACTGATCATAGATTACCACAACAGATATTCTAATAATAATGAAAAAGTTTGAAATATCGTTAGAATTGCCAAAACATGACACAGAGACATGAAGTGGAGCATACGCGGCTTGGAAAATGTTGCCAATAAATTTCCTCAACTCATGGTCGCCACAAATCTTCAATTTGTAAAAAATGCAGTATCTGTGAAACACAATAAAGCAATGCACAATAAAACAAGATATACCTGTATATATATACACACACATACAGACACTATTTATTAAGAATGTATTCAACCTTAATAAGGAAATCTTGTCCTTTGTGATAACATGGATGAACTTGAAGGACGTTATACTAAGTGAAACAAGCCAGACACAAAAAGACAAGTACCATATGATCTCACTTATAAGTGAGATATAAAAAAGTTGAACTCTCACAGTTACGGAGTAGAATGGTGGGTTACAAGGGCAGGGGATGGGGCAGAGGGGAATGGGGAAATGTTGGTCAAAGGATACAAAATTTCAGATATGCAGGATGAATAAATTCTAAAGATCTATATACAGTGTGGTGACTATAGTTAATAATATTGTGTCGTGTCCTTGAAATTTCCTAAGAGAGTAGATAATTGTTTTCACTTGAAAAAAAGGAGAGGCCGGGCGCGGTGGCTCAAGCCTGTAATCCCAGCACTTTGGGAGGCCGAGATGGGTGGATCACGAGGTCAGGAGATCGAGACCATCCTGGCTAACACGGTGAAACCCCATCTCTACTAAAATACACAAACTAGCCGGGCGAGGTGGCGGGCGCCTGTAGTCCCAGCTACTCGGGAGGCTGAGGCAGGAGAATGGCATAAACCCAGGAGGCGGAGCTTGCAGTGAGCTGAGATCTGGCCACTGCACTCCAGTCCGGCGACAGAGCGAGACTCTGCCTCAAAAAAAAAAAAAAAAGAAAAAGAAAAAAAAGAGAAAGGTAACTATGTGAGATGATGGATATGTTAATTAGCTTGGTTGTAGTAAACTTTTCACTATGTTTATGTGTATCAAAACATCATATTGCGTACCTTAAATATGTACCATGTACAATTTTATTTTCCAATTATACCTCAATAGAGCTGAAAAAATTGAAAATTTTTTATTTTTC
>NW_016812402.1:1668916-1699105 GCF_001698545.2 Rhinopithecus bieti | reverse complement strand
ACACAACCACACACACCCCCACACAACCACACACCCCCCCACACAACCACACACACACCCACACACCTTACAGAGACTCACACAGAGTCACATAGAGAATTAAAGGAAGGAGAAAAGACTGAGAAAATGTCTGTGTGATGATTGTTACTATTTACACAGCCTCAATCCCACTCACTCTCACACCTCAGCTCCACTCACACCCCAGCTTCATGTTGCCAGTGATGCTCCCACATGGAGTTGAGTCTACGTCAAGCCCCATGAGGAGGCTAGTTCCTATCTCTGGCTGTGAGAAGAAAGCTAGGCACTGAGCAGTGTCACTTCAGGAAGTCTCAAGGCTCATTTTATGTTATAATGTAAGAATTCTTTAGCGGAGGAAGAAGAAACTGTGAATTTTCAAAATGGACTCTACCTCTCTAGGGTTCTACCTCATTATCTCAGGGGTTATTCCTTGTGGAGAGCAGCAGGCAACGATGCCTGAGGGAAACTGAACTGGATTATCTTTTCTGCTGGCTGGAAAAGTAGATATGAAGAGTGCCAGGAGGAAGCGAGGGGCCTTCTGAGGTGACCACAGGACCCTAGTCTCTCTCTCCTTTTCCCTTTTCTGAGGGGGTCAGGGGACCTGGACCTGGGAGGCGGCCCACGGGAATCTGCCACGAGGTTGTGCACGAATTTGGAGATTTGGGTTGATTCTGCCTGGCATCTGGAACCTCGTGAGTACTGAGCGTGGAGGACTGCAGAGAGGTGCACCTGAGAAGATGCAAGAGGGAGAAAGGGAGCAACTGCATCTTCACTGCAGCCCGTAGTGGAGACACATGAGCTTGCCTCAGTCCCTGAGGGAGCTGTAAAGTGAGTGGAGAGTGGGGACTGTCTTGTCCCGTTACCACTGCCAGAGGCCTGTGCTGTCCGTGGGACAAGCTGGGCTACTTTGACTTTGATAGGGGAGGAAACAGGACTGCCTCTGGAGGTCATCTATGACAGCTCGTTGAGTGAGAGACAATTAGCAGAGGAACAAACAAGAATCGGATGAATAATGCTTTATCACCTCCGTGCCTCCAGATGTTTGGATTTTTCTCCACAACACTATAGACTTGTGGCACTGCAGTCAAGTATAAGGTTCCCTGAAAGTTTACAGACAAATGATTAGGGCTCAGGTGGGTCAAGTGGGAAACTTAGGACTGCATGGTGACTCATAACAAGGATGACAATGCTGAAGAAAATGACATTTAAACCTGAAATGTTAGGAGAATTACTAGGCTAGGCAGTTTTCCACATTCGCTTATATTTAGTTTTGTCATTGCTAAGAATGGATAAGTACTTGTAAAAGAGAAATCAAAATATTTATAAAAATAAAGTGAATGTTATGCTTGCATATAGACTATTTATGATTATCCAAGTCACATCTGCTATTCTATTTTTTGGATGATAAATGGTGCCCAAAAAAGGAGAGTGATTTCTTTTATAGAAGGTGGTTTATTCAAGGATTTAGTGTTACTGAGCAGCAGAGTTGTTTCTGGAACTTATTTACTCATTCACTCCATCAGTGGCCTCAGCGGGCAGCCACCAGGAACACACCTGCAGCCAAATGGAATTGCGTTTATTGACTTACAGTGAGGGAGAATGAACACCATGGGGAAACATGGCAGAGGAAAGACATGTTGTAGAGTGGACTTACAGGTATTGGGCTTCTGAGTGATTTGAGGCAGGTTCAAGGAAGTGGGGCTTGGCTCTTAATTGGATGCTATCTGAAAGAAGACATTGCTGTCAAAGACAGCAGATGATGCAGCTCAGGAAGCAACTTACAGGTCAAATATACTTTGGGGCATCTTTTGCTCATACAAGCAATCAGCTTGAGTAAAATATTCCCAAGTTAAAAAGAACAGCAGATAATTTACAGCAAACGTAATTTGATGCCATGGATTTTCCTCATTTTGGGAGGAGGAGAGGCTGGAATGTATTTTAGAAATTTGAACAATGTTTAAGTCAAGAGTTAGATTAGGTTTGACATCTAGCCTCCAACCTCAATATGTCATCACAGAGAGTAAGCTATCCAAAACCAAGAGATCTAAACTACTTGTTTTTCTTCTATTTTGCTAATGGAGATGTTTTCTGCCTCTCTTCTCCATGGCTCTCAAAATATAAAAATCTGAGAATCTCTGCTCCCTATCAGATTAGATTATGGAGAACAGGACCTAGCCTGCACTGAAAAGCGACTGTTGAAATAAAGAGCTTGTTCTTACATTTTATTTTTATTATAATTATGGTTATAATTAAGATCTAGGTTTTTTGGTCAGGCGCAGTGGCTGGTACCTGTAATCCCAGCACTTTGGGAGGTTAAGGTGGGTGTATCACTTGAGCCCAGGAGTTTGAGTCCAGCCTGGGCAACATAGTCAGACCTTGTCTTGACCAAACATTTTAAAAGTTAGCCAGACTTGGTGGTGTGCGCCTGTGGTTCCAGCTACTCAGGAGGCTGAGGTGGGAGTATCACCTGAACCTGAGGTGAAAGCTGCAGTGAGCCAGAATCACCTCACTGCACGCCAGCCTGGGTGACAGAGAGACACGTTCTCAAAAAAAAAAAAAAAACAAAAAAAGGTTTATGTTTACTGGGGATAGTAAGAGGGTACACAGGGCTCCTCTTGGAAAGGTCATTTGCACTATACCTCAGTTCTATGGGGAAGAGGAATATAAAACATCGCAAGTGGACATGGAGACTTTTTCCAGGTTTCCTAGTCGGTATTTGAGTTTGGCTAGAGGAGAATGGGCTCCTTAGAGGCAATGTGAGTAAACCCTAAGTTTCCGAGTTGGAGGACCAAAAGCCCGTCTTACAAAAAAACTAGGGAAAACTTGTGGATGTGGTGTTTTGTGGGTCGGTATAGGCTAATTCCTGGGTAAGCTCTAGGACCCCAGTGAACAATATATAGCTTGAGAACCACAGGCAGACCAACCTACTTCTCCATACATCAGTCAGTTTATAAAGAAGCACACTTTCTTCGTAAGCCTGATTTATCAAAAGCAGGGGAATAATGGGTGGGGGACTCTTTAAGGAAATAACCTCAGGTGCAGAGGAAATATTTCAGAACCCCCTGGAAATGCCCAGCAGCTGAAATAGCTAGGAGGGCAGCTGGAACTGATGAGAGGAGCCTGGCATTGGCAAGAGGAAAATCACCCATGAGAAAGGCAGTATTGAATCCCTACCAGAGTCAGAAACCAGCAGGATATAAATGAGCTGCTTCTGGGAGACAAAGTGGAGAGAGTGCCTGCATGCTGTCCAGCTGTCTAAGAATCCAGATGCTGCTCAGAGGAAGTGAGAGATCCTGGGAGTTCCCCTGACTGAGATTGGATTTTAAAAATATACCCCCTTTTCCGCTCCGTGTTAATTAAACTGAACATGAGCAAGGTGCTAGAACCCTGTGGGGAGACTCAGAGCATGCCCAGTGAAGGAGAAGCTGTTGCTCAGACAGTGCAGACTGTTTCTGCGGTTGGAACTCTGCTCCACATCTTCTAACTGTGTAGCCTTGAATGCTCTGTGCATTGAGTTCCTCATTTGTAAAAGGAATTGTACATTCCTTCTTTCTAGGTTTGATTTGGGGGATGACAGGAGATTGGGTTTTTTAAATAGCTATGACAGGTCCCAATACATAGATGGTTCTCAATGAATATTGGTTCATTTCTTCTTGCCTGAGCAGAAAGTGACACTTTCTCACTAGGCAACCATCAAGAATGTGGAATTGGACTCAACTTGGAGGGAAAGGGATTTCACACATAACCTTTTAAAAAATACTTGCTGTAACACAGATTACAAGGAACAGAGCAGTGCTCTGCAGGAGACCCAACCATTTGGATCAGCTACAACCTTTCAAGCCACAGGACTGAAGACACATTATTCTTAATTATCTAAAGCCAGAAAAAGAAAGATCTGATTGAGTTGATGGACAATACTTAGGAATGTGGACACTGGTTTATTAATTATCCTCTACTTCCAAACAGCATTAGGGTCATGTATATCTTAGCATTCCTAAGTCTCTGCAGGCAGTCAGTTAGATTGACAGGAGAGTTTCAAATTCTAGTTAATAGCCTTGTTACTGTTCTTGTTTCCATAGATCTGGGCAGAAGTTGGTTGGATGAACACAAAGAAGGCTTAGAAATGATTGGGTAAAAGAAACCAGACCTTTAGGAAGGATTAACAATTTTTATTTTTGGCCCTGATCCACCATTCTAACACTTCAAATATACAGTTGTTTATTGAAAGCCACGCTTCTTGCTAGGATGACAAGCTCATTCTGTTCCACCTGGAGTTTTCCTGGAGTTGGCATTGAAAGTCCCAAGTTGCAGTAAATGTCTGTTTCAGACCCACTGGGATAGTTGGCTGCCCTACTGGAAAGGGCCAAGACAAATTATAGAGGAAGACACAACTTTGATGAACTCTGGAGCTACAAACCAGGGACAAGTCTGAGGGAAACCCAGGTAATGGTTTAGATAGCAGAAGTGGATCCCTAGAGTCACAACATAGAAATCTTCGCCAGGCATGGTGGCTCATGCCTGTAATCCCAGCACTTTGGGAGGCCAAGGTGGGCAGATCACGAGGTCAGGACATCGAGATCATCCTGGCTAACACGGTGAAACCCCGTCTCTACTAAAAATACAAAAAAATTAGCTGGGCATGGTGGCAGGTGCCTGTAGTCCCAGCTGCTTGGGAGGCTGAGGTAGGAGAACGGCGTGAACCTGGAGGTGGAGCTTGCAGTGAGCCGATTGCACCACTGCACTCCAGCCTGGGCAACAGAGCGAGACTCCGTCTCAAACAAACAAACAAACAAACAAAGTAGAAATCTTCAATTATTGGAGAAATCCAGAAGATGGAGAGGTTACTTAGGCCACTTTCAATAACCAGTAAGCAAAATATTCAAATGCCACAAAAACACATAATCAAACAAAATTCACTCCTTATCCTAAGTTTAAATGGGGACTAGGATCAAAGACCTCCCTTGGGACTGGTAGCAGAGTAAATAAATTAACCTCTAAGGAACTGATCTGCAGAGCAGTACTCATCAAAATTACCTGGAGTGTTTATTAATTAATTTTCTGTAATTCACCCCAATCTACCAAACATGACTGCTAGAGGAGAGGACTGGGAATCTGTCCTTTTATAAAGCATCTTGGGTGACTCTAATGTGAAATTTTTTGCTCTGGGATGGTGATCCTCAAACACTTTTGATTATTCAGCCCTAGCAATAAACAATTAAAAAAATCTTTAACATATGTATATGTACTTAATTATCTATTATCTATCTATCTATCTATCTATCTATCTATCTATCTATCCATCTGTATTACTCTTGCTCATCCTTTAGGTTTTTCATTTAACACCTTTTAGGCATGGTAAAATCTGCTTGGTTTATCTTATCATACTTTGAATCTTTCTTTTCAGAATACATTCCAATCTGCTAGACTGGAGTTTCCTGAGGGCAAGAACTCTGTCTGTTTCATTTACCCTTGTATTGATAACAGCAAAATGCTTGGCCCAATAAAATATTGGTTTGGATTGAATTTAGGATTCCTCTTTAAATGAGAGAGATAGCTTGTCGTCTGGGGCTGTCCTGGTTAGTTGCTGGCATTGTTTGTCCAAACTGTTTCATGTTTCCATGGAAACAGAACAAGCAGTTCATGCAGGTACCACTACCTGTCAGTGCCAGGTACCCAAAGAGAGTTTAAAATCCCATTTCCTGCTCTCCAGCTGGTTTTCTCCTGCAGTGCCAGAACTTCTGCTGCAGGAGAAAGGACCCTCCATTGAAAGAGCAGCGGGAGCTGTCACTAAGAGGCTTTCAATCTAGACAAGCAAGGAGAAAAGGAGTGGAGCAGCTTCATGCATCAAACAATACCTCTCCTCAGGTGGCATGATCTTGGGGGAAGCCTCCTTGGACAGGGAGGGAGAGAACAAATCCATTTTCATGCTCCCTGGGGCCTTTATTGTTGAGTTCCAATGATTGCTAACATCAATTATGCTGTAACTACTTAATAGCACCTTTGAAAACAGGGATTGCTGGCTTTGGAAAAACCCTGGAGCTTTCTTTATCTCCTGTTGGTGGAAAAGATCAACATTAAAATGAAGATTGTAAGACTAGGAGCAGTTTCATGGTTATATAACTGCTTCCAGGCATGAGAGATAGATGCAGTACACATTTTAGGTAAACTGAAAAGCTGTGGAAGGTTGTAGCTGAAGAGATCGTCAAGATTGTGACCTCCAATCTGCATCATGGAGGCAGGTGTTGTGAAATGACCAACCTAATTTGCTCATGTACAACCATTAGGTCCTTTTTGGGAAATGTCTGTCGTCTCTAAGGATTAGAGGCTGATGAAGGTTATGGGCCTTCTGCTCACAACTTTCTACTAGATTATGATAGAAGTAAGTTTCAGGCCAAATTTTGCCATACATAGTGACATTTAGTAGCAAGCAGGTTCCCAAATGATCAGATCTGATCTTTAGGTTTTCTGACTATATTTGGTATGCAAGGTTCATGAGAGGAAAATATGGCAATATGTAGCTAATGATATATTTTTAAAATTATTTTGTTTTTTATTTGTAACTCACAGTTATTTTTTGAAAATAAAATTGTATATATTTATTATGTGTAATATGATGTTTTGAAACATGTATATATTGTGGAATAGCTAAATCAGACTAATTAACATATGCATTGCATCACAGACTTATTTTTTAATGGTAAGAGTACTTAAATCTACTCTCTTAGCAATTTTCAACAATATAATACATTAACTATAGTCACTATGTGTACAATAGATCTCTTCAACTTATTCCTCCTAACTGAAATTTTGTACCCTTTGACCAACATATCCCCAATCAAACCCTCCCTTTCCTCAATAACCACCATTCTGTTCTCTGCTTCTTTTTTAGATTACACTTGTGAGATAATGTATTCGTCTCTCTATGCCTAGCTTATTTCACTTAACATAATGTCTGCAGGTTCACCCATATTGTTGCAAATGACTAGATTTCTTTCTTTTTAAAGGCTGAATAGTATTCCATTGTGTATATGTACTGCGTGTTCTTTATCCATTTATTCATTAAATGGGCATTTAGGTTGAATCCATATCTTGGCTATTATGAATAGTGCTGCAATGAACATGGGAGTACAGTTATCTCTCTGATATATTGATTTCATATTCCACGGATATATACCCAGTAGTGGGATTGCTTGAGCATACTAGCAGTACTACTTTTAATTTTTTGAGGAACCTCCATACTAGTTTCCATAATTGCTGTATCAATTTACATTCCCACCAATGGCACAAAGGGTTTCCTTTTCTCTACATCCTCACCAGCGCTTGTTATCTTTTGTCTTATTGGTATTAGCCATTCTAACAGGTGTGAGATCATGTTTCATTGTGGATTTTAACTTGTATTTTGCTGATGATTAGTGATGTTGAGCACCTTTTCATATACCATTGGCCATTGGACATTTCTATGTCTTTAAGAAATGTTTATTCAGTTCCTTTACCCACTTTTAGCCAGTTTGTTTCCTTGCTACTGAGTTGAGTTCCTTATATGTTTTGGATATTAACCCTTTATCAGATATATGGTTTGCAATTTTTTCCCCCATTCCATAGGTTGTCTCTTCATGCTATTGATTGTTTCCTTGGCTGTGCAGAAGCATTTTACTTTGACGAAATTCCATTTGTCCATTTTCACTTTTGTGGGCTGCTTTTTGGGGGTCATATCCAAAAAAATCACTGCCAACACCAGTGTCTTAGAGGTTTGTGCCTACGTTTTCTTCCAGTAGTTTTACAATTTTAGGTCTTATGTTTCAGTCTGCAATCCATTTTGGGTCGATTTTTGTATATGGTATGAAATAAGGGTCTAATTTTATTCTTCTGCATGTGGATATCCAGTTGTCCCAACATCATTTATTGAAGGGATGGTCTTTTCCCCATTGTGTATTCTTGGCACCTTTGTCAAAAATAAATTGACTGTAAATGGGTGGATTCAGCTAACTTTATAGTTGGATAGAGACAGCAAGAATCCACTGAATCAGTAGCTGTTCTGTCTGCAGTCAGGCGTGGGGCACATTCCAAAAGATACAGACTAGTGCTCATGCTAGATTTTTGGTTTTATCCTACTTGTGCAAAGAACAGAAAGAGCCTTTAAATACCTTTAGCCAATGCACACATCTTGAAGACCATTGATTTCACTAGTGAAAAATCACTGCTGATGTAGGGTCTCAGAAAATGATACCCCAAAATGAAAACCTCAGAAACAGCTCTCTCTGACCTTCTGCCCACCTGTCTCTGGCCTCTCATTCTCCCTGGAGGCTAGCCATAGAAACTAGAATACCTCTTCCCTAAGGTGGGTAATAGAAACCAGAACCCTTTGCCCCCAAAGACAGCCATAAAACGTAAAAATATTGCTCTAACTTCCTCCCTGTCTTTTGTGTAAAATTGGCAAGAGAAATCACCTGACCTATCTTGTTTCCCTGTGGGTCATAAGACCCCCATTCCGGAAAGGGTCCTACCCCACACCCAGAAGGAAGGAATGCTGTACAGAGAGGCCACGAAGAATCTAAACAGACAGGTCTTGCTGGGTTTCCCCGCTCAGTTTTCTAGCATTAGATTATACTCTTTTTGTTCAATCATAATTTCTACATGCTGTCTATACTTTGTCGAACCTAAGCATAAAAATGGAAAGTTACTTTGTATCTTTGGATCTTCTTTCTGAAGGCTATTGTGTCACATAAAATTATAATCAAATAATAGTGTGTCTTTTCTCCCATTAATCTCCATTTGTCAGTGATTTTCAGAGAAACTTCATAGGGCAAAGGGGAAGTTTTCTCTTGGCCCCTGCACTAACCTTCATGATGTTCTTTATCCCAGGCTATGGGAGAGTGAGGCAGGAGAGCACAGCAAGCCAAAGCTGCCTTGTTATGCAGATAAAGATCTCCTAATCTTGGAGCTGCCCTCAGATGGAATAGACAGAGCCACTGTTTCTCTGTCAGACCTTTAA
This sequence comes from Rhinopithecus bieti, assembly GCF_001698545.2. Classification (NCBI taxonomy): domain Eukaryota; kingdom Metazoa; phylum Chordata; class Mammalia; order Primates; family Cercopithecidae; genus Rhinopithecus; species Rhinopithecus bieti. The sequence continues at coordinate 1,690,095 of NW_016812402.1, read as the reverse complement.
AAGTGCCAGACGTTCTGAGTTAATCTTCACAAGACTTAGATAAGGCAGATGAAAGGAGCCTAAGAGAAAGCCTGTTTGCATCTGATGTTTGTTTCACTAATGTAGATTTTCTCTGCAGATCCTTTGAACAGGACAGCGATTCAAAGCTATTCCTGTGGCCTGCAGCCTCTCTGACTAGCTATCGAAAAATATACCAAAGAAGTATATTTTGAGGTGAAACAATCTGATTTCCTTCACTGGGATACACTGGGAGAACCCCCTTATCAAAAATTTCGAGCCACGGACGAGCCATGGATGTTTGAAGTTCCACTGAAGGTAGCTCATTCTTCTGGTATAGCTTTCTTATCAAGTGCAGTCCACTTCAAAAACAAATCAGTGAATAAAACCAAGGCAAAGTGGGGAGAGAGCTCCACAAAGGTGGTCACCTCGAGGGAGGTGGAAGGGGAAATGTTTGAGGGGAGTAACATGATGGTATTTAAACATTTTTGCAGTATTATCTTACTGAAAATTTAGCTTCAACCTAGAGAAATCTAAAACATCCCATTTTTGCCCACGCACTGGTGTATCCAGTCTACTTTCCTCTCCTAGGAGTAACTCCCTTGTACTTACCTGTATGCCTATAGGCCCGTGAATGATGCTCAGTACCTGGCGGTGGAGAGTCAGTGGCTTCTCCAAAGCTATTCTCAAGCTCCTTGAATCTGCTGATCAGGATATTCAGCGTCTGGGTCACAGCACTTCTTGGGTAGGAGCCTATGCCTTAGGTTTTCTGATGTATGGAGGCAGTGAGCACACCTCTGCAGGGCTGCTATGCTGCTCAACCTGAGGGAGCTGTTCCTGGCCAGGAGCTGTTCCTGGCCAGGTTGACACCCTTCTCTTTCCTTTCAAAGGCTGCTTGAACTTTCCCCTCCTCTTTGGCCACTGGGTGTGTTTCCTGCATAGTCAGGAGTGTGTGGAGAGGCATGTGCTGTCATAGCTGTCTCTCTCTCTCTCTCTATTTTTTTTTTTCTCACCCAGGCTGGAGGGTAGTGGTGCAATCATAGTTCACTGTGCAGCCTTGAACTCAAGCGATCCTCCCACCTCAGCCTCAGGAGTAGCTAGTGCACCACCAGGCCTGGCTAATTTTTAAATTTTTCTGTAGAGAAGGGGTCTCCCTATGTTGTCCAGGCTGGTCTCAAACTCCCGGCCTCAGGTGATCCTCCTGCCTTGGCCTCCTAAAAGTCTAGGAGTATAGGCATGAGCCACTGTGCCCAGCCCTGTCCTAGCTCTCTTGATCCCTGAAGTGGGGGTTCTTTCTGAATCCCAGGGACATCATCAGAAGCTGTTCGAGGGGCCAGACTGGGCAAGAATCAAAGAAACAACACGCTCTATTCAAGGAAACCCTCTCTGGAGCATCTTGTTTTCCTCTACCCAGTAAACTTCCACTTATCCTTCATGACCCAGCTCAGATGTTACCTTCCTCATGACACTTTTACCACTTCCACTGGCAGGGTTACAAGGCAAGGATCGGTCTCTTTTTTTCCAGGCATCCTTAGTGCACTGCTCATTCTCTACAGTAGGAATAGTCACACTTATTGGTCACATCCTGTGTCAGGCATCTTCCCGGTGCTTACATGCATAATCTCATTTCATCAACTCCAGAATGCTCTGAGGTGATGTGATTTTTCGGGTGAGGACACAGCCTCAGGAAGGTCAGTTTGTCTGAGGTTACCCAGCCAGTAAGCAGCAGATCTAGGATTCAAACCCAGGTTAATCTGTCTCCAGAAGACACAGATTTGTCTTTTTCTGTGTGCTGCATGGACTCACTGTGGCTTCTGCATCACTCTACATTGTAACCTAGTAGTTGCAGTCAACACGAGACCAGATCTCTGAGGTGAGAAACCATGTTCACTATCTTTGAATCTCCAGAACTTAGCTTGCTGCTTGACTCACACAGAAGACACTGAGTAAATGTCCAAAGTGTCACTAATTAGGAATTCAACTGCATTAAGCAAATACCCAGGGAAGGATGTAGTCTGAGAGGGACTGTTAGTCTTCAGTGAGTGTGGGATGACTTCCATGTTGCTAAATCCAACTGCCAATGCTTCATCTCAACTTATTTGACCCATTTGCATTTGGAAACATTGATGGTTCCCTCCTCTTAATACTTTCTCTACTTGAAGCATCCATGCCTTTTTTTGCCTCCTTCATTGTCACTTCTTTGTCAACTTGCTGGTCCCATCTTCTCCCCTGTCTTATTGCTGGAGGGTCCTGAGCTTGGTCCTTGGTCCTCTCCTTGCTTGCTCACTCACTTGGGGATTTCAGTTTACCTTATGCCTTGAATAAACACCATTTATCTGGCCAGGTGCGGTGGCTCACGCCTGTGATCCCAGCACTTTGGGAGGTCGAGGCAGGCGGATCACGAGGTCAGGAGATCGAGACCATCCTGGCTAACATGGTGAAACCCCATTTCTACTAAAAATACAAAAAATTAGCCGGGTGTGGTGGCAGGTGCCTGTAGTCCCAGCTACTCAGGAGGCTGAGGCAGGAGAATGGCATGAACCCAGAAGGTGGAGCTTTCAGTGAGACGAGATTGTGCCACTGCACTCCAGCCTGGGTGACAGAGGGAGACTCCATGTTAAAAACTAACAAACAAAAAAACAACAAAAACAAAACAAAACAAAAAACCGAACCATTTGTCTATAGAATTTATATTTCCAGCCCAAATGCTTTTCCTGAATCATGATACATATAATCAACTGCTTGGTACACATCTCCCCTTAGATGTCTAATAACCATCTCAGTTACAATATGTTCAAAGCTGAATTTCTGATCCCACCTCCTGCTCCCTGTCCCTAGCCCTGGATAAAGAAAAGCTGCTCCTTTGCTGACTCCCCAATTCCTGCAGTCTTTCTCGACTCTACTCTTTCTTCCACACCTCTCATCTAATTCGCTAGGAAATGCTAAGGAATCTGATCACTTCCCATCATTTCTCCACTGCTAAGCTGCAATTATCTCTCACATGGGTTAGAGACAATAGCTTTCTAAATGTTCTCCCCTTAGCTCACCAATCAAAACTCCATAACGTTTCTTGAACACAGTAGCAAAAGTGATCTTTTAAAATATAAATCATAGCATGTCGTTTCTCTGTTCAAAATCCAGTTACACTAAAAGTAAAAGCTAAAGGTCTTAAAATGGCCCACTGCCACCCATCCTCATTGTTCTTACCTCCCTGACCTCATCTTCTAGTGTCCCCATCTCTCTCCCAACTACACTGGCCTCTTGCTTCTTCCCCAGTGCCAGTAGTGCCCTGGTCATGAGTCTTTACCCTCACCATATCTTTTGCATTTCTTTACACCCAACATATATACTTGGCCCAATCTCCCACCTTCTTTATAACTTTTCTAGAATGTTACTTTCTCAATAAGGCTTACCGGGACCACCCACTTAATATTGCCAACTACCTTCACACCTGCATTAGCCCGTTTTCATGCTGCTGATAAAGACATACTCGAGATTGGGTAATATATAAAGAAAAAGAGGTTTGATGGACCCACAGTTTCACGTGGCTGGGGAGGCCTTACAATCATGGTAGAAGGTGAAAGGCACATCTTACATAGTGGCAGGGAAAAGAGAGAATATGTGCAGGAGAACTCCCCTTTATAAAACCGTCAGATCTTGTAAGACTTATTTACTGTCACAAGAATAGCATGGGAAAGACTCACTCCTATGATTTAATTACCTCCCATAGGGTCCCTCACATGACATGTGGGAATTATCAGAGCTACAATTCAAGATGAGATTTAGATGGGGACACAGCCAAACCATATCATTCCGCCCTGGCCCCTCCCAAATCTCATGTCCTCACATTTCAAAACCAATTATGCCTTCCCAACAGTCCCCCAAAGTCTTAACACATTTCAGCATTAACTCAAAAGTTCAAAGTTCAAAGTCTCATTTGAGACAAGACAAGTCCCTTCCACCTATGAGCCTGTAGCATCAACAGCAAGTTAGTTACTTCCTAGATTCAAGGGGGTACAGGCATTGGGTAAATATAGCTATTCCAAATGGGAGAAACCGACAAAAACAAAGGGGCTACTGGCCACATCTGAAATTCAGCAGGGCAGTCGAATCTTAAAGCTCCAAAATGATCTCCTTTTATTCCGTGTCTCACATCCAGGTCATGCTGATGCAAGGGGTGGACTCCCATAGTTTTGGGCAGCTCTGCCCTTGTGGCTTTGCAGGGTATAGCCTCCCTCCTGGATGCTTTCATGGGCTGGTGATGTCTGCAACTTTTCCTGGGGCATGGTACAAGCTGCTGATGGATCTACCATTTATGGGTGTGGAGGACCATGGCCGTCTTCTCATAGCTCCACTAGGCAGTGCCCCACTGGGGATTCTGTGTGGGGGCTCCAGCCCCACATTTCCTTTCTGTACTGCCCTAGCAAAGGTTCTCTGTGAGGGCCCCACCCTGCAGCAAACTTCTGCCTGGGCATCCAGGAATTTCCATACATCCTCTGAAATCTAGGCAGAGGTTCCCAAACCTCAGTTCTTGACTTCCATGCACCCACAGGCTCAACACCACATGGAAGATGCCAAGGCTTGGGGCGTTCAACCTCTGAAGGCCATGGTCCAAGCTGTATCTTGGCCCCTTTTGGCCATGGCAAGAGCAGCTTGGATGCAGGGCACCAAGTTCCTAGGCTGCACACAGCAGGGGATTCCTGGGTCTGGCCCATGATACCATTTTTTCCTCCTAGGCCTCTGGACCTGTGATGGGAGGGACTGCCACAAAGGTGTCTGACATGCTGTGGAGACATTTTCCCCATTGCCTTTGTCTCCTTGTTACTTATGCAAATTTCTGCAGCCAGCTTGAATTTCTCCTCAGAATTTTTTTTTTCTATCACATCATCAGGCTGCAAATTTTCCAAACTTTTATGCTCTGTTTTTATTTTTAGACTGAATGCTTTAAATAGCACCCAAGTCACCTCTTGAATTCTTTGCTGCCTAGAAATTTCTTCCACCAGATACCCTAAATTATCTCTCTTAAGTTCAAAGTTTCACAGATCTCTAGGGCAGGGGCAAACTTCCACCAGTCTCTTTGCTAAAACATAGCAAGAGTACATTTACTCCAGTTCCCAACAAGTTCCTCACCTCCATCTGAGCCCATCTCAACCTGGATTTCATTGTCTATATCATTATTAGCATTTTGGTCAAAGCCATTCAATAAGTCTCTAGGAAGTTCCAAACTTTCCCACATTTTCCTGTCTTCTTCTGAGCCCTCCAAACTGTTCCAACCTCTGCCTGTTACCCAGTTCCAAAGTCACTTCCACATTTTGGGGTGTCTTTACAGCAGTACCCCACTACCTGGTACCAATTTACTCTATTAGTTTGTTCTCATGCTGCTAATAAAGACATACCAGAGGCTGGATAATTTATAAAGGGAAGAGGCTTAATTGGCTCACAGTTCCATGTGCCTGGGGAGGCCTCACAATCATGGCAGAAGGTGAAAGGCACATCTTACATGGCGGCAGGGAAGAGAGAGAATATGTGCAGGACAACTCCTCTTTACGAAATTATCAGATTTCATGAGACTTATTCACTATCATGAGAACAGCAAGGGAAAGACCTGACCCCATGATTCAGTTACCTCCTACAGGGTCCCTCCCACAACATGTGGATATTATGGAAGCTACAATTCAAGATAAGATTTGAGTGGGGACACAGTCAAGCCATATCAACACCCCACCTTCTATCTCCCTTACTTTTTGTATTTTCTTTTTTCCACAATACTTAAATCTTTTTAACATATGTCATTTCATGTCTCCTATTTCAAGTAGGGTGGTTACTGGGGATGTTCATTCATTTATACATTCATTCATTCCCATATTTTTCAAATATGTGGTAGGTACCTACTAGTCAGGCTCTAGTGATATAGAGATGAATACATTGTGATTCCTATCATAAAAAAGTTATATTCTGGTTGTTAAGAAGTATATAAACAGGTCATGGGTAGTGGCTCATTCCTGTAGTCCCAGCATTTTGGGAGGCTGAGGCAGGGGGATAACTTGAGCCCAGGAGTTCGAGATCAGCCTTGGCAACATAGTGAGACTCCATCTCTACAAAAACTAATAAAAGAATCAGCCAGGCATGGTGGCCTGTGCCTATAATCCAGCTACTTGGTAGGCTGAGGTGGAAGGATCACTTGAGCCTAGGAGGTCAAGGCTGCAATGAGCCATGATTACACCACTGTACTCCAGCCTGGCAGCCAGGTTGACAGATCCTGTCTCTTAAAAAAAAAAAAAAAAAAAAAAAAAAAAAAAAAAAAAAAAAAAAAAGAAAGAAAGAAAGAAAGAAAGAAAGAAAAGGGAAAAGAAAACTGCATGGTCTGGGTGCAGTGGCTCACGCCTGTAATCCCAGCACTTCGGGAGACTGAGGCAGGTGATGACATGAGGCCAGGAGTTCAAGACCAGCCTGGTCAATGTGGTAAAACCTCATCTCTAGTAAAAACAAAAAAATTAAGCCGGGTGTGGTGGTGCATGCCTGTAGTCCTAGCTACTTGGGAAGGTGAGGCAGGAGAATCACTTGAACCTGGGAGGCAGAGGTAACAGTGAGCTGAGATCACATCACTGTACATCAGCCTGGGCGACAGAGTGAGACCTTGTTTCAGAAAAAAAAATGTCTGAACAGGTAATTACAGTCTGAAAAGTTTCCATTGTAGTGGAGGCAGCAGAAAAGCCACTGCACAAGAGTAGCTCTTGAGTATTCCTTAGTGAATACTGAAGAATTAACGAATGCCAAACAGCACAGGAACAAACTGAGCCGAAGAGTGTTTGTTTCCGTTCATGTATATTAAAAGTCTTAAGTTCATGCAGAGCCCCCCAAAGTTTCTATAAAACAATGCTTGAAACCTCACTCCAAAAGAGGCAACATTCTTAAACGGACATATCTTCATGCTGAAGTCTTCAGAATTCTGAAACCTCATCTACTAAACTAAAAGCTGACATTATTTGAAATAAATACTCTTGTTGAAACTTGGGTTTGAAATATTCTGTTGCATCCCAGATCTGTTGATCATCTGTTGTGACTGAATTTCTATGGGGACAATATTTAACCTTTGTGTTAAGTGGTTCTTAAACGGCACTGTGAGGAGGGTAGTGTCACATCAGCACACTACAAAGTGCCACTGTCTCCCCAGTGACATTTTGTTCTTTGTGAGACCTCTGAAGTATTGCTTAATGACAATTGTTGTCACCATAGGGTGGGCAAAGGTATTTTGTCACAGATTTAGAACTGGCGTAGAGACAGGAAACAAAGTGAATCAGTAGAAATGCACATTTGTTTGGAAGGAAAAGGGTAAACACAGTGGGGTTCCTCAGGGATTGGTCTGGCTCGGTCTTACTTAAAACATTTATAAATGATCCAGAGAAGGGGGTCACACAGTGAAATCTCCAAAGTCTGCAGCTAATGTTGAACTACTCTGGATACAGAAAAGCTAAGTGGATGAGTAACAATGCAGGGAAAATTTAGGAGGTTGTTCTAATACATAGGAAAGCAGTAGACATAGCCTATTTTTTTTTTTATTTTTTTTTTTGGAGGAGTTTCACTTTGTTGTGTTGCCCAGGCTGGAGTGCAATGGCACAGTCTTGACTCACTGCAACCTCTACTTCCCAGGTTCGAGTGATTCTCCTGCCTCAGCCTCATGAGTAGCTGGAAATACAGGTGCATGCCACCACACCTGGCTAATTTTTGTATTTTTAGTAGAGACGGGGTTTTACCATGTTGGCCAGGCTGGTCTCAAACTCCCGACCTCAGGTGATCCGGCCACCTAGGCATCCCAAAGTGCTGGAATTAAAGGCATGAGCCACTGTGCCTGGCCGACATGGACCTCTTAAGTGTGGACATGTGCAATGTAATGCATTTAGAACAGAAAAATTCAAAATATTTTAAAAGGATGATTCTAAAATATAACACAGGAAAAAGACTCCAGGGCAGAGCAAATCTGCAGTTATAGAGATCCACAAATATAATTATTTTCTCTGTGAAGATAGAAAACCATGATAATCAGTATGACATTAGATTTTCCAAAACTTCAGCTCTTGGCCATGCATTCATTAAATTCATATAAATTAAATTAAATTAAATTCATATAATTTATATGTTTATTAAATTAAACTCATGTAATTAAAATTTATATGACTAAATAAATATATAATATAAGTAAATTCATATAATTTATATGTTTGGAGAGCACCCACTGTGCAGGACACCTTGGGCGCTGTGCTAGATACTGAAGAAGGCTCTGAGGGACATGACCTGAGAAGTAGGCAGTGAGAGTGATGGGAGGAGGCAAGTGAGGGTCTTTGACATTTGGGAACCTAGCGGTCAGCCTGGAGTGAGAAGCAGGCAAGGATCTCAGACACTCCTGGGAGCAGCTGCTACCAGGAAACTTCTAGTCGTGTCCAGGGAAAGGTTGCCTTTTCTGTTTATTCTAAACCGTTTTTGCCAGTTAGAAGTGCCTATCATGTTATTGTGTGCTCTTAGTCTCTGTGTTGTATGCTTTGCATATTTCATTTGGATAATGTTGAACTTTATCTGAGCCTTGTGTTTCTGGAAAGCAGCACCTGTTGAGAATTTTGCCCATTCTTTTGTATCCTGGGAAATGGTTAACTGCAGAAGAACACCTTGTCCTTACATCTTGCCAAGGTAGGAACTGTCTCCATCCCTTAAGCTGCAAAGGTAACTGCTCTCTCTTGTGTTCCAGGATTCGGTGAAACAGTCTGTATTGATAGCCAGATCAGACTATGAATGAATGACCTTTTAGAACAGCTAGGTGTTTATCTCCCATTGCATCCTTCCCTCTTTTCAGGATCCCTCCCACGTCATTTTTTCTGAAAAATTCCACTTGGCCTTTGAGAAGTGACTCGCAAACATCTAAGGAAAAAGATACTCCAAAACAGGGCTCCAACTGGGTGGGCCTAGGCCATCTTAATGTCTCTGGTCCAGATCAACAGGGAACAGAAATACTGAGGGGTGGAAGAAATGATGAAGAAGCAGGGAGAAGGTTGGTAAGCAGTAGGCAGGTGAGGGAATCCACATCCACTGGATTGATGAGAAAGTTCGATTCCATAGCAAAGACACCAATCTAGAGTGTTCACGAAAACCCTTCAGACATTTTAGTTATGGGCGTTGTCAAAGTTTGTTACAATCTCGCTTCAAGGGCAAAGGCCTCTAGTAAGTCAATCAGAAATATTAAAACATTCTTCATAAGAACATTTGATACGAAATACAAAAAGAAAAGAATGTTTGTTAAAAGTCACTAGATTGTTGAATGTCAATCAGTGGGGTGGATAGGTGACTGGTTTCCTAGAACAAGACTTTGGTCCATTAATGTTTTCCGGAATGTTACTTAAGCATTTTGTCAGGAATGTTAATTTCTTCCCAGAATGAGGTTGCAAATTACATCACGTAAAAAGATTCCTTCCCACACCAGGTTTGGGGCAACTGCTCTTTTATAGTAGTCAATGTCAAGGTAATGACCAGAATTCATATGACAGTCAAGAATTGGAAACAGCATAGCAGAATGTGAGTTTTGCAGTCAAAGGGACCTGAGTGGTGAACTTTAGTCTTAGCTGATTCATGTGTAAAATGAGGGTAAAATAATAACGACCTTGTTAGGGAGGAGATATTAATTAATACTATCTTATTCTTGTTATTCATTTTCTCTGAATTTTACAATTGATCACTTCTATATTAATCATTTTATTCATCATCTTAATGAACAATATTTGTTATTTTAAAACATTATTATTTAAATATATTTATTATTTTTAAATGCTCATAGCAGCCAGGACCTGTATCTCCACTTATCATTGCCTATTTCAAGGTCCTGAGGTAAGTTTTCACAATTTAGAAAACATTTGAACACCAGAATCTTAGGCAATGTTATTGAAACACTGAGTTCCCCACACTATGGAAGTCAGGCAAAGTTCTAGACCAAATACTATTCTGAGCAAAATTTTCACATACAAAATAACGTGTTAGTAGAACTAACTGTCTCTTCCCAATAGCCCATTGCCATGGTAATCCACCAGACAAAATAGGATCGAAGAAAATATTTCTAATGCTTTCTTGTTCCAAGGCCTTGGCTTGCCATTTTATCTTCTCAATAGACCATTAGCAAGTTCTTAGTGCCCTGTGCCAAACATCAAAAATTCATATAAACTCAGGTTTATGTGTCAGTCATATTCTTCCCTTTCCACCTTCAACCAGGGAATCCATGTGGCCATTTTCCAGCCCTTCTGGGAGTCCTGTGAGCAGCCAGAACAGAAGCATGGCCCAGCCTCCCTACAGCTGAGTCAGGCCCTATATGATGAGTCTTATTGTTCCTCCATAAAAGCAATTTCTATATTTCAAGATGTAAGTCAAAGAAGCATTTAATGGCAATGCAAACACTGCATTTTTCAATACTGGGTTAAATTCTTTTTTGTTTTACAATCGATAATTCATTTACTTCACCTATATACTTATCACAACACTCAATCCACTGTCTCATAATTCCTTGTTTGATAATCTGATGCTAGTACTAGCCTGTGAGCTGCGGGGCCAGGAGAGGGTCTACCTTGCTCAGTGCTTTACATCTGCAGCCCAGCACAGTGCCTGATGGCAAAAGCACAAAGCATAAGTGATCAGGTAAATATTCTATTATAATTGATTACTTGAAATTGTGAAAAACAAAATTCACCAGACAATTAAGGAGATGATTTTATTTAGGCTGTTGCAATGAGGAGAACGTTCATGTTGTGAAAGAAAGGGAAGATGTTCTGGGCTTTTATAGAGTTGGGTAAACAAAGAAGCTATCCCCACTCTTGTGACCTCATTTAACCTTAATCACCTCATAACTATCCCATCTCCAAACATAGTGATATTGTGGGTGAGGGATTTAACATATGAATTTTTGGAGGACACAATTCAGCCCATAGTAGCTTGTTATGTTGATAGAATGAATGTAGAATTTAAGTATGGAGCTAATAGCATTCATCTCTTAATAACGTAGGGATAGCCTAAGAATAAAGCAACTTAGAAGGACATAGATCTGAGAGAAAAGCAATGTCTTAATGACACTGTCAAAGCTGAGAATTCAGCCACGTCTTTAGCCAACTGTACCCCAAGACTTCCAGGCACATAAGCCTATTATACAATTTTTGAGCTGGATGTTTCCCACTTGAAACCAAAAATTCTTGACTAATGGTGGGTTATTGAGAAGATAAAATGAGATTACATATATAAAATGCTTAACACAGCACTTGGAGGAGAATAAGTGCCCGATAAATAATAGTAGCCATTGTTATTATTATCAGTGATTGCATCAAGGATACAGTCAAATGGTTTTGGATTTTCTGAGACATCTAATGGAAACACAGAACATCTTATCATCTGAAAACCATTGTGAGAGTAATTTAAAGAACTTGGAGTTTGTGGAAATTCAGTTTTGAAGGGCACAGGGTTGTTAGAGAGATTACTCTCAGCAAAAAAGAAACAACCATGACCACACATAATTCATAACTTTTAGATGATGTGATTCATCTTTCCAATGAGTTGAAGGAAAAGCCAGTGGAGATATTTTAAAGGAGAGAGCTGAAGTTACAGAAGTTGATTGCTTTCATTCTTCAAATCAATTCAACAAAGTATGATGAGTAGAAAAGAGAGGAAGAAAAATATATAATGTTGCCCCAAACAATTTGGTTATTTGAACAAACAGAAAAAAACTAGTGGTCTGACATTTTGGTTTTATACTTGGTAAATAGTATATTGGTAGAAAAACAACAACAACCCTGACATCAGTTCTGTCAAATTTATGATTAACTTTAATCAACATTAGTAGGTTTACTGGTTTAATGTCAGTAAATGAAAATTCTTACTGTTTTGCTTAAGGAAACATTTTTCATCCAGGTGTTTTTAAAAAGAACCTATGTGTGGTCCATTTTAAATTTAAGCTGATCTCTCTCTCTCTCTCTCTCTCTCTCTCAGTACAGGTGAGGTGAAAATTTTAGAAAAGATTGTAGAATTTTCATCTAGAGTTCGGGTAACTCTAAAATGCTTCAGAGGTATTTACAATATTGCAATATTCACCAAGTGAGAAAAACCTACAAAAAATGTGTGTTTAGGTGCAATGAGAAATTTTCAAGTCAATGTAAACGTGTTATGAGTATAAGAGTGGAGAACCTGGAATTTTTAGAAGTAACTCAGTCCTAATACTTTCTGTTAAAATATAGAAGGCCAACAGTTTTAGAAAATAAATACAAAACCTCAAACTTCTGTCACTTTGAAGGATAAGAAAATGTGAAACATAAAAATAAAATATCTGGAAAACACAGAGACATTTTGTTTTGCATCTTCATTTTTTTTTTATTATTGATAAATTAAAATTTCCTGTTTTGTATTAAGCAACATGTTTGCTGTCATAAAACTTTTAAGCAGTGTGATCTGGGTTTATTTTTTGGAGTTGCCATCAGGGAGGACAGATTCTCTTTTAAAAGTTACATTTCACTTTTAAACCTTGAGCTAAAAGCCTTTGGAGAATTGGGGCACTGTCAGTGAGGTGCCTAGGGAATAGAAATAGAATGGCCTGGATGAAATATTTTTGTAACCTTCTCAAAATTCAAAAGTGTAACTATATGAATTTACTTTCTATTTAGTCCAGCAGAAAAAAAGTGAAAGTTTGCCTTAAGGTTCAGAGTTCTGTGCTAAATTTGTTCAAAATTTGATGTGAAATAGTTACCAAATGGATACTTCCCCCACACTCATCTGCTTATGGTATCTGGTATTAAAAATAAAACCAAAGGAAGAAAAAGGCTGCTAATAATGGCAATGAAAGTAGCTCATTCATTGGCTTTATTCCTTAGGCAAGGATTTCCAGAGTACCTTGATAGGTCTTAAGGATGTTAGACAGTGGGCATAGAGTGATGAGGAAGACAGGCACCATCCTTACCCTTATGGAGCCTCTAGTTTAGTAGGGGAGGTAGGCCAAAGGTCAAAGGCCTGCAGGAGACAGGAAAGGGACCTAAATTTGTGAAATGTGTGAATTGATGGGAAGTGTGACAAACCAAAAAGAGAATGCACTGTTTAAAGTTTTTCCAAAAGAAATACTGTGTGGACCATGGAATGTATCTGTAAGCAGATTAGTCCTACATACCATTTGAAACCTCTACATTAAAGGACTAATTGCACAAATAACCATGCAGGAAATAAGGACTACAAGGCATAGTCTAAGATGTCATGAGAGAGTATAGTCATGGTTCCTGACTATAATTCATGAGGAAGTTAGATTTTACCAGAGACTCGAAAGATTTGATTAGTAGACTTAGGCAGTAGAGACTGGGGACAGAAGATTTAAGGTGAATCTAACAGTAGAGGGCACAGGATATCTGTGCCTTCCATGTGATTGGAGCCCAGTGAGTGAGGGGGGAAAGTAGCAAGGGATGAGCTGAAGTTTCAGGAGGCAGACAATATAAAATTGAATAGGCTATGTTGAGAATTTAAACTTACTCTAAAACTAACAGGAATTTCATAAAGGATTGTAAAAAAAGGAAAGATTTGATCATATATATATGACACACATACTTATATGTATTATATGCATGTTCTTATTGAGGTGTGGAGAATTCAATAGAGGGAGAGGTAAAGGTGGGAGATGGAGAGAACAGTTAGGAAGCTGTTGCAGCAGTGCAGGTGAAATGGGGTGGACTTGGGTCAGGTGGTTGGCCATTGAAATACAAAGACATTTTATCATTTGGGATTTGGAGTAGCTGTAACTGAAACTCCAAATTATAGTGGCTTGGACAGATATTTATTCCTCTCTCGCATAATTGAAATCTGTACATAGTCAGCCTAGAACTTGATTGGTGGCTCCACCATTCTTAGGGACCAGATTCCTTCCATTTTGTCAACACGTGACTTCCACCTCCTCGTTGAACGTTGCTGTTTTAATTCCAGTCGTGTTGTTTTCATCTCAGACAACATGAATGAGGGAGGAAAAAAGATGCATCCCTTTCCTGTAAGATAATTTCTAGAAATTATACGTGACGCTTGCAGTTACAGCTCATTGGAAAGCATTCAGCCTCATGGCCCCGTGCGATTGCAATGGGAAGATAGACAATAAAATGGTTACTCTAGGTTACTACAGGTCTAGTTGAAAATCAGGAATTCTACAACTAAGGTGGAAAGGAACAAAAAACGTTGAGAAATAGCCAACATCTGTAATAAAAGTAGACAAATTTGAGACATGTTTTGGAAATAAAGTTAGCAGGATTTGATAATTGATTTAATGGACATTGGGTGAGGACAAGAGAAGGAACAAATCTCATTTCTACTTTTCTGAGACAATCAATGGTAGTACCTTTTTGGAAATGAAAAAAATGAAAGAAGGGGCAGGTTTAGGGCAAAGAACAAAAATTAATTAGCTGTTGGGAACTTCCTCAAAATTATAGAGGAAGCAATTTATCAATTTTTTTTGTTGTACCATTCCAGAGATGTTCTATGCCCATATAGGAATGTGGGTGTGCATACCTGATATGTGTGTATACACACATATTTTATTTTTTACAAAAAAGGTAGGGTTTAATTATACTATAATATACCTAAAATCCTTTACTTACTATATATTGGGGATCTTTCCATATGATTGCGTGAAGAAGTGCCTTACTATTTTTAATCATCACAGAATATTTCATTGTATGGCCTTGCCATAATTTATTTAACCAGCTCTCATCTGTACATTTGTTTCTGTTTCATTTCAGATTATAAAAAATGCTGCAATGAATGTCTACACTTTTAAGTAAAATTGTTGGGTTTAGGGGCACATCATTAAAAGTTTTGGTTTGTGTACTTTTTTCATAGAGGTGTCAGCAATTTATACTCCCACTGGTAATATATCAGGTGCCTGTTTCCCTTCACTCTTGTCAATTCAACGTGTCAAGCTTTCTGATGGTTAAAATAATATTAGATTTTGTTTTAATTTGCTTTTCTTAGTATAAATGAAGTAAAATACTTCACATGTTTAAAATGTTTTCTTTTTCCAAACATGTCCTCATTTTAGCTATTGGATTCTTAATTATTTTCCTATTTATTTGAAGGAATTGGTTATACATTAGATTATCTGTTTGGCAAATATTTTCCTGTTTATCCTTTTGTTTTTTCCTTATAGTAAATTTCTTTCTATAAATTCAACTTATTTACTATTAATAGCTTCTTGTTTATTAAGTAGGTTTAATACAGTTACCATGTTGGTGTACATACTTTAAACTTTATTCTCCTCTGCAAAATTCATCATTTTACAGAAATGAGCTCATACTGAACGTATTTTTTAGGTTTCTGCTTTTATTCCCACTTAATAATAAAATCTTTCTAAGTCATTCATTGTTTAAACAAATTATTTTAATGGTTTCATGCATTTTCTGTCATTTGGAGTTAACAATAATTTACTCAACCAACCCTCCCACTGTTGCATAATTAGGGTATTTTCATTAAAACAAAAAACAAAAAAAGATATAAGCTACACAGCCATGGTAATTTCACTATGATAAAGTCCTCAAAGTAAAATTTGGAGGTCATTGCGCAAAAGTCTCTCCTTGTGCTTCAATGCTTCCCGCAGCTGGACCAAGCTCCGCGGCCCAGAGCCCAGGAGCTGGAGTCGAAGCTAGGGGTCACAAGGACCTTCCCGGCCCATGAGACGAGAGGAAAAGCGGGCCCCTCGGCAGCTCCGCGCTTGCGCGCCAATCACGGCAGTTAGGGATTTCCATACGTTACCAAACGGTCGCCTACCCAGGCAGAAACCCGTTTAAGTATTTCAGAAGGATTTATTTTTATTTTGGGTACCCGCCTTGCAAATATAATACTGATTCATTTTCTTTCTCTTCCTCCATCCATGCTGCTATTGAATATAAAATGTGTCAATAGTATTGTAGTTCAGCATGTATCTCAGGATATTAAAAGGGCAGTGTGACTCAGCTAGAAAAAGGATAACGTTTCCCCAAAGATAAAGTGACCTATGCGGTAGGTCCTATGGGAGTTCAGATCCTCACTGGAGAGAGGTTTAGGGTGTTTCTAGTTGTAGCAGGGTTAGTTGCACCTTAGGTTGAAGCAAGATTTTGCTACTGGAAATCAAATATGGTTAAAAGGGGTGCTCTCGGCTGCCAATTTGACAAGGGATGGACCGTGCTGGTTTTGTGTCAACGGGCCTAAGCTAGAAAGAACTTCATTTCCATTATGGCTCCTTATTAGAGTTGGCCAAAAGATATATCTATGCCAGGTTTGGCAAGCAGAAGTGAAAGAGTAACCCTTACTCTGTGTAGCTGGTGCAAAAGGAGAGAAGTGCAGATGTACTGATTGTGGACTCTAGCTTGTCCTTGCCTGCCTCTATCTTGACTCCAGCTGGTGTCCTTCTCTGCCTGCCCTGCGGACCAACAGCAGCCTCAAGCCCACAGTTAATGCAGAGGCAACAGATTTCCATGCACTTCTTCACCAGCTCCTGTTGTGATCTCACTCTTGCAACTGGATGTTCCCAGTTCTCTATATGTAAACTGTGACCTTTCCTTCACTTGACTACTTCAGGAGAGGTGAGTAGAGACTTTCCTCTGATTCTCTACCTTCCAACCGGGGCCTTACTTCCCTGTCTCCTCCCGCTATTGTGCAAGGTCTAATTTTTTAATCCTTAGACTACAAACTCTGTGGAGGTAGCTGTCTGTTTAGCTTACTGCTATAGTCTCAGTGCCTGGCACCCAGAAGACACTCATTAAATGTTTGAAGAATTATTAAAGCCCCCAATAATTGACAGCCCTTACTATTTATCCAGTACTTAGATTCTCAAGTATGAGGGTGTGGTTTGAGAAAGAGGGCACATGAACAACTTGGTTTCATTATCCGGCTTAAAAAGCTTATCAGGGAAAAGTTCTTAAAAATATATTTTGGGCAGCATTTGAGTCATTTCCTGCACCCCCAAGCCTATGCCAATCCATAGGAAGTCTGAAATTGCCTTGAGTTCTGTAGGTGGGACACTTCAGTGGTCTGCAAAGTGTTGGGCTTATACCTCACTGCTCACTGCTCATCATAACTCTTCCCCGCTTTGCTTGGATTTTTTTCTTAAATATGCCATGGCCAGCAAAATTTTATTTCCTTTCTTCTGTAAAGTGACTTCTTTAAAAACCCTAATTATCTTATACTACCTAAGTTTTAAATTGTCTGAGAGAAATACTTTCTTTTGTTTTACCTAAGAGTATCTTTTCCATTTTTGTTTATTCTCCTTTCAAAAACCATATCGCTCAACTATCTACAGCTTAGTGTACAGCATTGTGGTATGAATATGTGGCTGGAAAGTCGTTAGGGTTTTAAAAGAACTATGAAATATACATTTTGTCTTTTTGGGATAATTTTCTGGGAACATATTTTTAAATACCTCAAGGCTTTTTTATATACTAATATCCTACCAAATATATGCCATTTTAGCAGCTCATAATAGTTATTAATAAAATTTTATGGTTTTTATTCTATTGTTTAACTCTTCCCTCATGTCTTCTCATGAAGAGCTCATATATATAACGTATATTATATTCTTCCATACTGACTATAACATATTGACTGTTCCTGACCCTTCTGTTTAACCAGTTTTAAACTTTCACTTTCCTCATTTTCAGTCATTCTTCTCTTTTTTTTTTTTTTTTTGAGACGGAGTCTTGCTCTGTCGCCCAGGCTGGAGTGCAGTGGCCGGATCTCAGCTCACTGCAAGCTCCACGCCCCCAGGTTCACGCCATTCTCCTGCCTCAGCCTCCCGAGTAGCTTGGACTACAGGCGCCCGCCACCTCGCCCGGCTAGTTTTTTTGTATTTTTTAGTAGAGACGGGGTTTCACCGTGTTAGCCAGGATGTTCTCGATCCCCTGACCTCGTGATCCGCCCGTCTCGGCCTCCCAAAGTGCGGGGATTACAGGCTTGAGCCACCGCGCTTCTCTTTTTGAAGTATTCCCTGTTCACTTCCATCAGGTTAGAGTTTCACTTTGGCTTCACAGTCTACTCAATCTCTTTAATGTCCCATGAGCACATCTTTCATGGTATCTAAGTAGGCTACCATGCAAGTCAATCATTTTTCACACTTATTAAATGTTAAAATTTAATACATGAACACTTAGAAAAGTAGAAAATTCTTCATTTAATTATATTAACTCTCAACAATCCTTAAAGTTCTTTAATTGTAAATTTCATTAAGGTAACTTAGGTTCTTGTTCATAAAGTCAAAAAGTTATATGTCACATAATGCAAATTACACCATTATCCACTCTTCTCCATCCCTGATTCTCACTCTCCAAAGGCAACAACTTACATCTCTTTTAACCGTTTTCCTTTCTATTATTTACCTTCACAAACCTATAATATACCTCTCATACTAGTTCTTGATTTTTCAGTTTGGTTCTTATCTATTGCCTTTCTTCTACAAAAGATGATGAGTTGGCTGTCTTACAACTGGGCATGTAGCTTTTTTTATTTTCTTAATCTTGCAATATCATATTTTTAAAAACCTTATCAGTATTTAGGGTTTATTTTGACAATGTAAATATTATTAACAGATGAACTTGTAGTGTATTAAGTTTACTTCTTTTTCGTAGACTTTTGCTTTTGTTTTTCCTTGGCTATGCATTGCCTTGATTTTTCTTTAGTTTTCTGAGTAATTATCAATTCATCCTTTTGATACATTCAAGTGAAATTATCCAGCTTATTTTCCTTTTTTTCCTGGAGGCCATGGTCCTAGGTACATTGCCTTCATGAGCTCCTTCCTCCATAAAAAATATAAATTATTTTACAGCTGCATTGGTATAAAGGTTAATATAATCAGGGTGGATTTATTATCACGTAGTCACTGTTATTATATTAATTTTATCTCCTAATTTTAAAGGAAATTAAAATGACAACATTTTTGTAAGTTCCTAAGAGTGTCATGGGCCCTCAGCACTGTGCCTACTCAGCCTAATGGATGAGTCGGCCCTGCTGAAGGCATTCTTTGCTTCTGAACCCCTCTTTTCTCTTGTTCCAATCTGGACTACTTATTCTGTAGGCCCTGAGATGTTTTATTACTGTTATCTTGACAATTCAATTTTTTTCTCTCACATATTTGATCCCCTATTTCTGTGAATATGTGGTTGGTTGTCTTCTGGTTGTATTCCTTCATTTTGCTAGAGTGCATCTTTCAGAAGGCTCTGATATAGGGTGTCTGGAGGTAAATATGAGGCCTTGCATGTGAGATAAATGTTTCAATCTACTCTCATAATTTGTTGTATAGAGAAAGAGTAATCATTGTTTTCTTCAACAGTAAGTTCTTAGTTGAAACGCACTGCTGTAATACAAGACAGATCAACAAGAGAAAAACAGTTTATTAACATGTGTGTTTCATACATACAAGGGAGATACCCAGGGAATGAGTAGTTCTCAGAATTGGCTTTGAATTCTGGCTGATACAGCATCTTCAATAATGAAAGCAAATTTCTGGAGAGGTAAAGGAAAAGAACTTTAGGAGTGGCATCTTGTAGGAAGGCAAATGCATAGCAAATAAAGGCTAGCTAGTAATGTTTGTTAATGGAGATTTTCCTGGTATTCATCTCCAGATGATAAAGGTTTAAAGTTGTCTTCTGTGATTACCTTTTGGTCTTCCTGGTAGAAGGGAGGCAGAATACTTTTAGTTTTTGTATGTCCTGCTTTTAGGCAAATAGAGGGACGACAGAGAGCTTCTCTGCATCTGCTTCTTCTTAATTACCTGCAGCTCAATAATCCTTTATATTTTGGAGTAGCACAACAGATAGTTTGGCTGCATATAGAATTATGGACTGAAAATTATTCACCTCCTGGATTTTTTTTTTAATTGCGTACCTAATATATGTCCATTGTAAAGAATGAAAAACATATAGAAAGAAGAAAGTAAACTAAGCCTGAATGCTGCACCCTAAATTAACCATCAATATTCTGGGATCCTAGTCGATAAAGGGGCCAAAGAGTCTCATTGTTTGGAATGTACCCTGTCACTTGTTCCCTGGTTTTCAGAACAGTCTTACTGCCTTTAGGGCGACTCTGGTCCTAAAGTCCAGAACTTTGCTGAATTGACATCTCTGGAGAACAAACCAGTTTACTGCCAGTGGGGAGTGGATATGGACTGCTAAGTATTGAGACTTCCAGTTAGTTCCCCTATTTTTCATCCTACCTGCTCCACCGTCAGGCATATGCCACCTCCAGTTGAGGGCTTTTGAGGGATTTGCAGCAAAAACTACTCTGTTTATACTTCTGCCACTGTTGGCTTAGGTTCTGGCTTTCTCATGTTTGCTAAAAACTACTACTAAAACATCTGCATTGTTGCTTCCAAAATTGTATTGCTGTTATCTCTTTGCCTCTTCTATTCATTCTGTGGTTTGACCTTTTAAATGAATATCTTTAGGATCCTTATAGTGAGCTATAGGAGGGAATAAAGGTATATGTCCATGGTCATTTTTTGATGATTAGTGGGAAGTGTCTCCTAATATTCCTGTAAACATTTTTTTTTTTTTTGAGGTGGAGTCTGATTGTCACCCAGGCTGGAGTACAGTGAATCTCTGCTCACTGCAACATCTGCCTCCCGGATGCAGGCAATTCTCATCCCTCAGTGTCCTGAGTAGCTAGAATTACATAGACACCACCCTGCCCAGATAACTTTTTTTTTTTTTTTATTATACTTTAAGTTCTAGGGTACATGTGCATAACGTGCAGGTTTGTTACATATGTATACTTATGCCATGTTGGTGTGTTGCACCCATCAACTCGTCAGCACCCATCAATTCATCATTTATATCATGTATAACTCCCCAGTGCAATCCCTCCCTCCTCCCCCCTCCCCATGATAGGCCCCAGTGTGTGATGTTCCCCTTCCCGAGTCCAAGTGATCTCATTGTTCAGTTCCCACCTATGAGTGAGAACATGCGGTGTTTGGTTTTCTGTTCTTGTGATAGTTTGCTAAGAATGATGGTTTCCAGCTGCATCCATGTCCCTACAAAGGACGCAAACTCATCCTTTTTTATGGCTGCATAGTATTCCATGGTGTATATGTGCCACATTTTCTTAATCCAGTCTGTCACAGATGGACATTTGGGTTGATTCCAAGTCTTTGCTATTGTGAATAGTGCCGCAATAAACATACGTGT